>NW_007578118.1:136066-256973 GCF_000690725.1 Stegastes partitus | reverse complement strand
TGATAACGATCCTGATCATGTGAATCAGGTGTGTTGGAAGAGGGAAACATCTAAAACATGCTGGATAGGGGCTCTCGAGGACCAGGATTGGGCACCCTTGTCTTAGATGAATAATGGGAAACGAAATAAAGAAAGTTCTGATCCGCTAGTTTGTTTTAATATTTTTCCTCAAATCATTGAGTTTTGATGAGAGATTGGATCATTTGAACATGTATTGAAATAGAAACGAGAGAATCTAAGAGGGGAAATCACAATTGGGTGGAGCCGGTAGCCACTCAGACACCTGAAATGTGATCCTGAGTCACACTCCGCTTTTTTAAGACACCAGAACCCAAAAATGTTGGAAACCACTGGCTTCATATTAAACATATTTTTAAAGTTTGTTATATTATCTACTGTGTATATTCTTTCATGTTTTAATAATTTACTCTGAAATATGGTGAAGCAAGAATACAAAGTAGCATGAAATGGAAATATTTAAGTGCAAGGACCTCAAAATTGTACTTAAGTTAATTAGCTCCACTGCTTATAAGAAATAGACAAAGAAACTCCAAGAAGATTCATGAGCAAGCTGCAGACATATGATGGGCTTGCTTGTCAAAGGTGCCATGGGAAAAGAAATCACCTAATAATCTGTTGTTTTTTTCTTGCTTACTCCATTAGATGGCGATCACACACTAAATGTCCATCCATCCATTATCTATACACCGCTTAATCCTCATTAGGGTCACGGGAGCGCTGGAGTCTATCCCAGCTGACTTAGGGTGAAGGCAGGGAACACCCTGGACAGGTCACCAGTCTATCCACACTCAATGTCCTCTTTCTAATCATTCAGTTGCACCTCCTTCCATTCACTGCTCCCCACACAGAAGAACAGGAGCAAAGAGATTTGTTGTTATTGCACTTTTTTTTTTATTGCACTCAAGATACAAGAACAGTCTTCTATGATCCAATACAATCTCTAAAGCAGTAAATTTTTAAATCTAAAATATCTTCTACCTCCAATATTACAGCAGAAAAAAACAAAAACAAAAAAAACAGAACATTGTTTGAGTGCTGTGAAACCGCAACATGTAGAGGAGTTGGTCTGTTCGGGCGGCGCTGCTGTTTGGTATCAGGAGCAGAACGGCAGAGACTCCCGACAGCTGAGTGAAGGAACACATAAGCGTCGCACACTGCTGTGAGTCATCTGCTGGCAAAACACAACGAACTGTGATGGTTGAGGTTGTTGAGGATGTTTTAACAACGACGGAGATAATGAGGATAGGAAAAGACAACTTCTGCCTCAGGTAATGCAATAAAAAAAAAAAACATTAAATTAAAAGTAGGAAATAATGATTCTGTTCCTTTCTTTCTGATTTGTAAGTATATGTTCAACTATAAACCTCAAACCTTAGCTGCACTTCACCCTTAGAATAGTGTAGCGTAGTGTGTAGTTTTATATCTGGGACGTGGACATTTATTTCAGGATTAACTTTTTGTTCGCTTTGACATTTTAACAGGGCGTCCGTCACCCTAAAACCCAACTAAGATGCACCGATTGTAGCGGTAACAGCCCTGCCTGGATATCTGAAATAGATCTACACTTTAGAACTTGTGTCAAAAAGTATGTATAAGTATGAGTAATACTTACTATTAAATAAATAAATGCAGTTTCAACTCAATTTCGACAAGAAACACCACTTTGTCTGCATTGTTCACTAAAAGGCCAAAAGAATTATCACAGTACAATCACAAATTTGAAAATTCTAACTGAACTTTTAAAATATTAAAAAAACTAAATTACTTCAAACCTGTACTTTCTTTCTCTTGCATGAAAGACGGTGGAGTGTGTCAGCGAGTCAATACTGAAACAAAAGAAAAACCTCGATGCTGAAAACAACAAACGGAGTCTGACGTTACAGCCTTCATAGTCCGCTGAGCACGTGGACAAAAATATGCATTCGTTCTGTTACAATAATTCACAAATAGGCTTACATTGTTTTAAAAATATCAAAAAAAAAAAAAAACAGCACAAAAACTAGTCTCTGTCAGGCATTCATTATTGTAAAACTATGTCAATTATTTAACATTTACAAACAGTAGAAAGTATTGTCGAGTAGACAACGATAATAATTGTACAGCCATTTGAACAAAAAAAATTACACTGATCTCTTTGGTGGAACATTTAGTCTTGAATTCACAGATTTAATAACCAAAGAACTACAAAACCACATCATGTGACCGTGTCTGGATTGTTATTTATTTTACCTCAAAACAGAGGAACAGCAGTTATGTGTGAGAAGAAATCATTAGTCGCTATAATGCACACACACACATGCTGTAAATGCATGTGTGTGTGTGTTGTTCTGTGTCTGCTAAACGGAAAAATGTTCCACCAAAGTGAAACGATCTCATAAAATGTACAAGAAACAATACAAACATCGATTGTCGTACCTAAACGTGAAGTATTACAACTAACCTGCACTTAAAAGTCATCAAAATTTGTGACACTCAGAGAAGCACGTTATATATTAGATTTCATAGTAATAAGACTTCTAAAAATACTGTAATACTAGGTTAATCTCTTTACGTACATGAAGCTGTACCAATACTTGCTTATAAGTCGTGAGGCATCGAAACGTCGCCACCGTGTGCATTTTCATGTCGGCTCTACTCTTCTGACACAGACGTGGTGTCGGTCGCTGTTGGACTGAAGTTCCTGTCTGTCTGTTCGGAGGTTTCTTGGCTGTAATTCGGTGCCACCTGCTACATTTGAATGCGTGTAAATATTGTCACGTGAACGTTATAGTCAGCTAGGGCGCACATTCAGAACGTACGAGGCCTAGTAGTTTGTTTTTTATCTTGAAGAACAGGCCCAAGTATAAATGATTCTTGTCTCGTGTCCTGGTCCTCGACTTATTTTGACGATGACTGTTATTGTGTGCTGTAAACCCAGTGGGGCTTATTGTAGACGCCTACTGTAAATCACAACAGTGCATAAGCTGCTCAGTCTGTCTGATTAGTGTTGATGGAATCATTTAGTGCTGGATTCAGCAACAGGTACGATCTAATGAAGCTACTCGAGAAGAAATGACTTGTGCTTGCTGTGACATTCATGAAGTGAGTTATTTTAATTAAAGTCAGTGTGAAGGAAATTCAGAGTTGTGTTTCCAAACACATAGTACGAGCTGAAAACGTGAGAAGACTGAACCATGTAGAGTTACCCTGTAGGAGCCAACAACGGCCGATAACGTCATAAATTCGCAATTTTTAAAATGTAGTAGGCCAATAATGTAATAACTGACCGATAATGTACCAAAAGTCCTGAACTGATAACTGGCCAGTTATTACATTTGCAAAGATTTTTTTTTTTTTTTTTCACCAGGCCAATAACGTAATAACTTATTACGTTTTTGGCCAAAAGATAACACGTTATCGGTTCAGGACTTTCATTACGTTATCGGCCGTTGTTATGCTATCGGCTGTTATTACTTTATTGGCTTCTACATACCCTGATAAACTGTTTATTACCGGGCCAGAAATCGTTGTTCGATGACACGCTGGAGCCACACCTTGCATGAGCCCTCCTCCTAACACTACAACATTTATAAACTAGAGTGCATCAGATTCAGTGGTTCTCCTGCTTCATGACAAGTTTCTACACCTACTACAGCCTACGGTTTGCCAGCTAGCTGCCTTCGTCCAGCAAATGCATCTCCCCAGAATTGCAGAACAGCTCGGTCTCCTTGTTTAAATCCTCTCAAGAGTGATGAGATGAACTGATTTTGTGAAGAGCCAAATTGTTGGAGAGCAGAGGTTCACCACCATCACCTGCCTCTGCCGTGACCATTTTACACCGCGTAGTTTAATAAGCTTGAACTGAGATTCACAGATAATCTACTGTTATTCTTAATTTATTCTACATCTGCAAAATGACAAACATATTCTGTATCTACGGTTTAGAATTTCACATCTAATTGTTTCTGGTTTGTTTAAAACAAACTCGGTCCGGTTCATTGGGCTGCTGTGTCAGCCTTCATCAGACACACCCAACGTTTCACAGAACACTGATTATTTCACAATTCTGAAACCTAATTGTATATACTTCTACATACTTTTTAATCTTTACAATTTGACTGGGTGATTTAAAAAATCTGTGACGTGACAAACTGAGAAAACATATTTTGTACTGCTTTTACGTGGACTTCGATCTGCGTGAGTGCAGCAGCATTCAGAGCATAAAAATATAAATAAATAGTAAAATTAATAACAACTAGTGTGAATCTAAACCTCAACTGACTTATTGCTTTAATGAAAAAGTGAAAGTACCGCCTTAATTTAAAGAAATGTTGTTAAACATGAGCAGATTTGTCTGTTATCTAGTTGCTAACCGAGCGAGCATCTCTTAAAATAAAGCTTTTGGAAAAGAAAATGCCAGAAGAATACTTATTGTCTATTCAAAAAAAAAAAAAAACAAGTGGAAAATATATTGCAAAAGTTATTATGGGATAGAACTTTTAGTGCAGTTACGGTTTATAATTAACAAAATAATATTAATGAAATAGCGAAGTACAACAGTTTTGTTTTCTAAATCACATTTTTGTTGGTGTCGCTCCCTTTTTTGTCAATACAGGCCCAATGAACCTGCTGCCTTCACCTGACGTGTCATTACAGTTTTTGCTCAGTCACCCTATTTGTTACCTAAAGACAGCTGTCAAACACTGCACTGTACGAACAGGACAAAAAAATTGTGCTAAAAGACGTGCGGTGTGTTTGTGTGCTTGTGTGGTTGCATGTGTACAGAATCACCTTAACGAGTCCTACAGAGGTGCACAGAAATTTTCACAAGGAACACAACAACGCTGTCGCTCTCTTTGTCTTGTTTTTTTTTTTTTTGGTTTCAGGGAAGAGGACGTGTGGTAGAAAGGTAGGTACTCAGCATGTTGTCTGACAGGGTTGACCTTTGACCTTAAGGCCTCACATTTGCCCGAAGAGGATGGAGCAGAGCAGGAAGATGGCATAGAGAAACATCAGACCCAGACCCAGCCGGCGGTCCAGCCTCCAGTGGTTCAGATGAACACTCGTCACCTGCAGGCAGAGACAGATCGGTGCAGAGAGAGAGAGCGGTCAGGACAAGATTCACCTGGTGTACTTTTTATTTCCTTTCTTTTCAATCAAGCTTTTTTTATTCAGTAGTAGAAAGAACACATGGTAAAAATATGAAAATTATGGTGAACTCAATGGTCAAATCCTAGAGACTCACTCCTGGAGACACACCACTACCAACAGTGTCAAGTTGTGTAAAGTGTTTTTGTTTGTGAACAATGGCTCAGAGATTTAACCCAAGACGCCAGGTTGGTCGAAGCAATCACCCCAACCAGCTCACAGAGCTGCAAAAAGCCTTGGATGCTTCCAAAGTGGAAAACCAGCAGCTGATCGAGCACAACATGCAGCTGGAAGCGCACAACGCACAGCTTCTGGAGGAAAACAGGAGGGTCAGTGAGAAACAGTTGTTGCCCTCAAGGAAGCACTTGTAGCAAACAGAGAGACTGTGCTGAGAGATTTAAACATAATCCTGAAGGCTGAGAGGCAGAGATTCACCAAGTCCATCAAGACGAAGGAAGAAGAGCTGAATCAGCTGAAGGAGCAGTTCAGCATGAGGGAACAGGAGATCCTCAGTCTGACATATGGAAAAGAGAAGGAAGTACTGCAGGAGGAAAAGACAGAGTCGCAGAAAGACTTGGACATGGAGAACCATGAAACTGACACTGAGAGGGTTCCAGAACAGAAGAACAGAGAAGGGCAGGAAGAGAAAAATGACCAAGTAGAAAACAAAAATGACTCGTTCTTGGAGCAGGAAAACAACAACCTGCAGGAGGAAGAGATACCTCTGGAGGGGGAGAAAGAAGAGCTCCACGAGAACAAGAAAAAGAAGAGGAGCCTCCTCAGTTTGTTCAGAAGAAACAAAGAAAAGAAAGAAAAGACAGAGAAGAAAAAGCTGGAGAAGAAACAAAAAGAACAGGAGGCAGGGAAAGAAAAGACAAAGAGAAAGGGTTGCTGGAGCTGGTTGCTCTGAAGTAGTGCAACCATGACAGCAAGGTGGAGGAGGCTGTTAGACAACAATAGCCCCTCTACCTCACCCACTCTTTCTCCCACCTCTCCCCTCCCCGTCCATCACCTTCCAAGACTTCCATTTGTCCATCTGACTGACCCTCATCCCTCCTTTTCTCCATGCTCCACTCCCCTGCATCACCGTTCTCCTTCCTGGATCTCCTCAACCCTCACCCCCTGCTCTCTGCACCCTGTTAATTCTACATGAACTATAACTGTTTTTGAGAACTCAAAGTGGACAGATATTTAATACTGGATGTTAATGTGTTAAGTAGTAAATAAAAACAACCAACATAAAAAAAAGCCCTCTATAAACGTTGCAGCGATAGTTTTCCTCTGAGGGAAATATCCAGTTTATTGGCAGCTAGGTGCTTTGCCAGTTTGCCATTTGGTGCTCAGCAGGTAATACACAGCTGCTTTAACAGAAAGTATCTGCAGGCTGCGGCTACAACACAGTTGCTACAGTTACCGGCAACGTTTCCAACCAAACTAGTTAAAGACTGAAAGAAGCTGAAACGCTCAGTAGAGTTCAGTAGAGCTGCAGAACTGTGTGAATCATTTGTGAGTTTGTCATATGATCAAAATCTTTCACATTACAAACAGTGGTAATATAACAGTATTGTTTAGCACGGCTTTAAGTTTGGTTTTTAAAGATGTACTGAGGGTTTTTTTACACAAACTTGCTGGAGCTTTCTGAGGACTAGTTATGCAACGACTGCACATTCCTGGATAACCTCACACACGTCTTTGGCATTTCTGTACTGCAACTTCTGCCGACGTGCAGTAAACTGATCAGCCACAACATAAAACCACTGACAGGTGAAGTAAATAACAATGATCATGTCCTAGCAAAATGTTCTGCTGCTTCCAGGCAGTCATGTTCGTGTTATTTCGATGAGTATTGCCTACTTAAACACTGCTGCAGACAAAGCACACCCCAATGGCAATGACACTCCCTGACAGCAGCAAGCTTACCCAGCAGGACGGCGTGCATCACTACACCTCGAAAACTGCTCAGGAACAGGTCAGCAAACATGACAAACAGTGAAAGATGGTAACCTGGCCTCCAAACTCCCCAGATCCTGATCTGGTTGAGCATCCAAGGGATGTGTCAGAACAAGCCTGATCCACAGAGGCCTCACTTAGCAACGCACACGATCTAACGGATCTGCTGCCAACATCACGGTGCCAGAGACCACAGGACGCCCCAGAGGTCCTGTTTTCATGGCCTGACCCACCAGAGCTGTTTTGGCAGCATGAGGGAGACCAACACAATATTAGGTTTTAACACTGTGGCTGGTCGGTGTATATAGGGCAAAGATTTTCTGAATAATCTCATTTGATAATCTGTGAAAACTGGCTAACAATATCAACAGTGTCAAAATATCAGTCAAGCTCTGAAATATAGTATTAAAAACAGCAAGGTGACAAGCTAAGTCTACAAACAATATGATTTAAAGGACTTTAATCTCATTTAAGAACTTTAACTTAAAACAAAACATTTTAGAAACTATTTCAATATTTTCATACTGAACTAGTGTCTTGGCAAACCTGCAGGTCCGCATAAATTTGCAGGAGGAGTATTGCATACCGATTTGAATAAAGAAATAGGGAGGGGGTGTAAAGACTCCTGACATCAGTCCAAAATATCTTGAACATCAATTAAAATCTTTAACTTGACTTATTTTACATACTGACCACTTGAAAACAGTTGTGTTACCTTGTGTGTTTTGTGTTTACTTACTGTCAGAAACACAGATGCCAGCAGCAGGATGACAGAATATACAAGTCCTTTGTTATTTATGGAGATCTGCAGAAAGGGAAAAAATACCACAATGTCACAATTTTAAGACCATTGTTTAACACAAGACATATAGTTAAACATTGTAGACACATATCAGCATCAGTAACCCAGAGAAATTACAAACAGAAGGAAGGAAAGAGATGTGTTTTATTAGGATGAAGTGTGTGCGTACTGATGATCCGTGGTCCACTACAAGGGTGCGTAAAGCCCAGGGGAACCCCAAACCCAGCAGGATGTCAAAGATATTGCTGCCTATGGAGTTAGACACTGCCATGTCCCCCATGCCTGAAAAGAGACGGGAAAGGAGGCAGAGAAATGCTGAACTGAAGCACCTGCACCACAAGAAGAGAAAAGGCAATAGGTTTGGAGTTCAGGATAATAAAGTGGACAGTTTTTTTACCTTGTCGAGCTACAATCAGACTGGCCATGCAGTCGGGTACGCTGGTTCCTGCTGCCAGGAAAGTTATACCCATGATGTAGTCTGGGATGTCTAGAGTGTGGCTGATGACGGTGACCTGATAGGAACATCAGTGAAGTGAAGCTGAATGGCTTGTATAGTGAGAACAGCAATCTTCTACATCAATATTTATAAAAGCACCATTTTAAGGTAGAGCATTTTCAAACAACAGTCACACTGTCTTATAAAACCTTCAAATCGGCTTCCATTTACATCAAGCCACACCAGCATGTAGCTGTATATAACATCCATTATTAGTCATAAAGAATACAAGGTGTACTGGAGATGACATCTGTACTGTTGTAGCCATCTGTCTGCTTTCTTACCATCCACACCATGAGGTAGGAGAAGACAGCGATCCATAATGTGGAGGCCACGAAGGTGACCATGAACCAGCGGTGCCAGCGTGGCAGAATACAGTTAGGCACAGTGCAGTAGAGCAGGAGGCCCAGAGGCCACGTGATCACCCATTTCACCCGCGCACAGCAGCCACCTGCAACAAGCAGTGAGTCAGTTAGGAGAGGACAGGGTGGTTTTTATTTGATCGAGTAATCAAAGACTCTTGTCAATCAAGGAAAACTAATAAGAGCATAACAAATTTCACATAACAAAACTGACAAACACTGAGGTCAGCTGTACCTAAAAGACTGACATACGCTGTGTGAAAGCAATTTTTTGAATGTTTCACATAGTTATGCTTTTAAACCCAGAGAGAACTCAAACATGTCTTTTGTGCAGCATGACAAAGATACCATACCATAATTCAGTCGACAGAAAAAACAAAATCTGTATTTCTTTAATTACTTATTTTACAAAAATTGAAAAAAAAACTTGCACAACATTTTTTCCAAGTCCTCACAGATGTTACCAATACTGGAAAAATGGTGACTTCACATACGATAGATATTTTATTACTTACATTTTGAATTTGTTTTCATACTTGTCTCTTATCTGCTTTCTGTAAAAACAGCCTGCAGTTCATCCAAGAGGTCTCTGAATAATTGTCACATTACTGTTAGTGGCAGGTGAGTCACTAGTGGCTCCTGGGTTACAAGGAGGCACGCAACTTTTGTAAGTACGTATTTTTGGCAAATTGTGAATCAAGAAATGCAGGGAAAAAATACCATGGCAATACCATGATTTTAAGCCTAGATTTGGATGATTTTGCAACTGAACATCACGTCACAGATGAGTAGGACCATCAGAAGAGTCTCGCTGTTTCACAGTTCTGATAAATGATGTAAATTTGATGATTTTGTAAATATAACATGCCTTTCAAACACGGCAGCAGGTTTTGAGGTTCAGAGGATTAAATCTTACTTGCACGTGACAGCTGTTAACATTCAGTGCAACATCAACTTACCTGGGATGCGCACTGGACTGAAAATCCCATCTTCATCGTCCTCTTCCTCCTCTGGCTGGCACGCCTCAGTCCCTGGTTTGTCTCCTGACTCTGCGTCTCCCATGCCGGGTCGCCCACCTCCATTCTCCAGACTGCAGGAGCCCGTCCTCTTCAGACTGTTGCTGGTTGATGCCCCTCTTGATGCAGGACCAGCGTCACCATCCCGCTGGTTCTTTGAACTACGGATCAGTCTCTGTCTCTGTGGTGAAGAGTTTCAGATGTAGAGTTTGATGTATTTTTGTATTATGATGTGTGATGTGTGCATCAGATACCTCACTGATGACCATCCGTCCAGCCATGGAGAGTCGGGTGCGGGGCGAGAAGTGGGGGGTGATCATAATACGCAGGCCAGCCTCTGAGAAGGACAGTTTGTGGGGGTTGACGATGAGAAGCTCATCTACCATGAGGACTGAAGGGTCCTGACCGTGGCCTTGGCCTGTGAACGAGGTATTTGCAATTAAGCACAACACAAATAGATCTCCATTTACACTGAAGCCCCACAGACATGCAATCAGCTCCATCAGCAACGGCGCCCAACCTTTGTTGAGAAGCACCATAGAGGTGTTGCAGCCTGACGCGTCTTCTCCCATCTTGTCATCTCTGTGCTCCTCTGATCGGAGGCAGCGTGGTCCAGCGTTCACGAACTTACGCGTCACAAACACCAAAATCTGGGAGTTGAACCTGCAACCAGACACTGTCTTATATCTATGCAATAAACAGTGTTTCTCTTGGATTCACTCGTGTGAAGGCATGGTGACTGACTGTTCAGGAGGTTTGGCAAACTTACTTCATGATTATAATGTAGATTCCATACATGGTCATGAGGAGCAGAGACTCCCACCTGCACAGCAAACAGGACATCTGTGTTAGTCTGAAACACTCCAACGGTACAAAACTAGATTTATAGTCAAAGGCAACACACCTTAACAGGAGACGATTCTAGGATGGCTGAAATCGATATAAATGTGGACCTAAATGTTTGTCATTTTTAATATCTTTGATGTGAATTACAGAGCATACCATGTTTTCCAGGCTCATTAGTGCTGCACGCTGTATTTTTCTCGTGTCCAAGTATCATCGAGTTGTGCCAACTGCCATCTCTAGGGTAACTGGATTATGTTGCTTTGTTAGCAAGCCCACTGAATCCTCATTAAATGGCCACCATCAAATATGGCTTTATAAGTGCAATAGCATTTTATTTTTTATAACACTTGTGCAGCAAGACATTACCTGCACAACAGGTGAGCACACGACTGTCAGCTGGTCCTAATGACTTAGGCTCATCTACTTCTATAGCTAAAATGCTTTGTGAAGTTTTTAGTCCAAAACAACTTGGTCCTAAAGTTAGGACTGACCCCCATTCATTTCAGAAGTTCCTCCTACTTCCAACATCTATGAGCTACTCCTAGCATCCAGATGTTTTGTGAATGCAGCCCCTAGTGAACAATCACAACTATTTATCAACACTTCAACTTAATCAGCTTTCCAAAAACGGAGCCAAACTGATCTTGTGCAAACAGCTTTAGCACTAGGACACTCAATGACCACTGCAGCACCTAACAGATTTGTGTTTCACATATTCTGAGCCTGAATTGGCAAAGTTAGTTAAAACACAAATCTGTCAACCTGTTTTCAGAAGAAGAGTGGTGAGGTGAAATACAGCAGGACAGCTCTGGCTTGCCACACCGTGGTTCAATAAACACTCCATATATCACTCAAGAATCCTTTGCTACAACGAACATTAAGTCCTCGAATAAATCTACTTTCATTAAAACCACTAACACATGCAACAATGGAAGCCATTTTTTACGAAAGGCCTCAGGTTGACAGAACAGAAAACATTCAGGACAAGAAGCTTAGAAGGCATCCAGAGCACTGAATGAAACAGTTGAGAAGGAACAGCTACACAAAAGAAATCAATCGAGCAACTACTTTCAAATCAATCTAACAGTGAAGCTGCAAAGCATGTGTGAAGTGGCAACGACTAATGACACACATTTCCACACAAATGAAACAAATCAATATTAATTTCACAGCAGATTTTAAACTGAACTTGTTCCTCATCACATCTGCTGACTCCGAAATGAGCCGCGGCTGGCTGGAAATGCATATTCAGATGTTTTGTTATTTGTCGGGGATAAATCAGGAACCTAATCGATTCAACAAGTGGCACAGTCCCTGATTGGGGAACTTCTTGACACTATCATGATCATGATTGTAATAACAGTAATTTGTGGAAGGTTGTGACACCAATCAGAGCGAGAGAGAAGGGGTGAACCTGCAGAAAATTTGATGGCATGACGAGTGCCACTTGCTCTTTTAATGCATGAAACAATAGCAAAACTAGAAATTTCTTGTTGTGAATGTGCCAAAAAGTTTGTTCTTATGACATTGTCAATCATTCTTATCATTGTGCCAATAGTGTCAAGTGAGCTGATGTTAGCAGAAGTGTTTGTTCCTTATCCGTCAACCGTAATCTTGTAATCTAATTTCTCATTTAGCTAAACTCCAGGCAGAAAGTTAGAAAATCTTTCAATAAAGCTGAGTCCCAAAGACGAATCCAAACTAATTTATATGGGTTGTGTCTGTTAAAACAGTGTAAAATATTGTTTCACATTGTTCAAAGCAGTAAAAGATACAGATATGGTTCAAAGTATGTGGACTCACCAGACAACTGTGGCATCATAGATAACCTAGAGAGAGAAAAGAAATAGATTCTTTAAAATGCAGTGCAGAAGATGGAAAAAATATCACACAAGAATTATGCTGCCTGAACACAAATCTCACCAAGATGAGAGCCAGCACGGAGAGAATGTAGTAGGAGGAATCTCTAAAAAGTGACCACCACGTCAGAACCACCGTCTGTTGGGAAAAGTTACAAAGATTAAGAATTAAATCATGTGATTACAACTGTATTCAAACAGTAAGAATCCAATTAGTCCGAGCACCACCTGCATATACAAACAGGTGGAAAGATCCTTCAAATTGAGGGGCAGTTTCTTTAATGCCTCCTATCAAGTATTCTTAGCATTTTTACAATCGGAACAGTGGTATTCATTCAGTAGGAGATTTAAATGTGAGTAAATCTTTGCCAATTTATAGCAGCTATATGAAAAACACATGGTGCCTCCAAGTAATTTCTTCAAATACTTACAAGAAAATACATTAAGCAACACTTAAAACAAGCAAATTTGCAACTTCAGAACCAAATAAATGCATCAGTGTGTCATGTCTATTTCTAGCCCTAAAAAGATGATATCTGTCTTATATTACACACTCAGAACACTCAGAACCAGGCTGAGATATAAGAGCTGGCTGAGGAGATACAACACAAGTGACAATTGCATGCATGGATTTTGCCAAAAGTGTCACAACTTTGTGGTACCTGTCCTGCAAAGATTCCACTCAGGCCGATAATGACCAGGATGTTGAAGACAGCCGAGCCCACGATCGTGCCGACTCCAACGTCTCCTTTGGTGATGAAAACACCTGAAGGTGGAAGGAATTTGCTTGTTTTCAGATTGGATTAAATCGCTGTACTCTGTAATTTCATTCTGGATGTTCTGCGATTCATTACAAAGCTACTCCATTATACTTTATAGATAAACGGGACCTTTGATTAAATGGACTATTGTGTCTCGAGCAAAGATTACATTTTTTTTCTTTAAAAGCGTCACTGAAAGTTACCTACAACATTCATTTTAGATGCCATGTGTGTTTGGAGGGGATTACTAATGTTTTTAATGACTCTTAAAAGTCAGTCACTATCCTCCAAAAACTATGAAAAATCTATTTAAAAAACAGTTATTGCTTTAAATTGAACTCTGCTGACATCTCCTGGATGATTCTGACATCAGCAGAGACCAGGCATTTAATTTTTGTCTGTTTAAATGTTGAGAATAAGTGAAAATCCATCCATCCATTATCTATACACCGCTTCATCCTCACTAGGGTCGCGGTGGGGCTGGAGCCTATCCCAGCCAACTCAGGGCGAAGGCAGGGGACACCCTGGACAGGTCATAAGTGAAAATGAATTCTCAAAACTGGCAAAGCTGTTCTTTGGTCTAGACTGGTTGAGGTGCTAACCGATCAGAGAGGTGAAAAGCTCTGGAGCAGAGCTTCCTGCAGCCATAAAGGTCGCCCCGGCCACATCTTCACTGAGCTGAAGATTCTATACAATCAAAAAACAAGAGCAGAAAACAAGAATAATCAAACAATGAACTGTTGAAATAAGAAAATGATATCTAAAGGCTGATGCTGGTTTTCCCACCTCAGATATTTTCTCAAGAGAGGGGACAAAGTAGTCGTCACAGACGATGGCCAGAGCGTAGAACATGTAGATGGCCTGCAAAGTACAGTAGAGCACAGATAAGATGGCTGAGGGACACATGCACACCCTGTCTTTTTATAACATAAACCAGTTATGTAGGTCTTAGCTTGCAGTTTGCGCTGGTTTACGCTATAGTGATGGCAGATGTCAGCAGGATGAGTCAAAGATATAAATAGAAAATATGCAGATTTCAGGCAATATTAGGAGAAACACTCACACAGAGTGCATGCAGACACACAGCCCCATGCTTCCTCTCCTCCTTGCTGAAGATGTCTGCTGGAAATTCATCGATGGCTGCAGGGGAGGAAACATTATGATGCACATTTTTTCAACTAAAATCTTTTAAATGTCTTTAAAATATCTACACGACAACCTGCAAACCTCAAGAAAAAGAACCCTAAGTGCTGTTTTGGCATCTTTCACAACAGCCAGTAATTTCAAACAACCTCAAGGATATAACAGCAGTATATAATTTTTGTATTATCACCCTGTGTGACTAATTTAATTTCTTCCAGACACGGTACAACCCACAACGCCACCATGTAGACTCATCGTTGGTCTTGCGGAAGTGAGGTGGAAGTGAAACTGGCAGCTGCTTCCTGTCTTCTCTCGAGTGTGAAAGGAAGAAAAAAAAAAAGTGTTAATGACAGCTTAGCTCGACTCTGTTCCCTTGACATTGCAAAAGAGGGCCTCGAGAGTGTGGTACAGCTCCAATTTACAACTCTGAGCTGAGCTGGATGAATTTACACTAGTGGGGAGCACGGAGCTATAAATAGCTCCTGTGCTGTGTGAGACAACAGTGGGTCGACAAGCACACAATAAGAGTGTAGCTGTCACGATGCGTGCTGCACACTGCACCTCGGCTGCATGGAAACTGAACAACAGACTGCGTGGATTAAGAGAGGGTCCCTTGTGATCAGGGATATGAGATTTGATCTTTGACACTGCAGTGGTAGAAATTGAGAGGACGAGGCCATATGGTCTCGAGGAGGGGACAGCAATTTGGTCATGTTCAGTTACCAAACATAAATGTTTGTGCGGTAGTGTTTACACAATTGTGTTATTGTGTCATAAGCTGATTCCTGTGCATCATTTTCGAGGGCTAGGGTTGAAATGAGTTTCTGAAGGTTCGCTGTGTCTCTTAAGACTGAGGAAAAAGCCTATTTTCTTTGTGTGCCAGCTGTTATTGTGGGGCAGGGTTCATCCAATAAATCATCAAGGCTTAGCATGTAAACTTTCCGTCATCTTATCGCACGAAAGAAGGAGCCTAAATGTGAAACTGCACTGTATGCGTCTTCTCAAGCGGCCTGTCAAGCTGATCAGCTGTTGGACATCTGTGCTCTCTCTCTCTCTGTGGCTTTATTCCTTTCACCTTCTTTGCTCTCTGCGTCCTGTCGAAGAGCTCTGGAAGACTTCCAGTCTCCATTCTGCCCTAAAACATAAACTCTCAGGTTATGCTGTCGGTGGAAACGCAGGGCTACAACATGTAGCTCAGATGGACGCTTTGAGGGGTTGCTCTGGTGAAGGTAGTTGCTATGGCGACCCTCTCCCTGGGGGCAGCTTTTTTTTTTTTTTTTTGATGGGTGGCAGTAGGAAGCCAAAGGCAAGGCGATTGCATGAACAGTGAGAAAGGGGGAGGTGAATATGTGTTTCCCATGGTTAGGGTTTATGAAAAATGAAAAAAAAAGAGAAGTGACAGCAGCTCTGGACCATGATGTCTAAAAATATTTATTTTTCCTTACAAACCCTCAGGAGAGGTCTGAGAGAGTGAGGGAGGGGAAAGAACGGCACAGAGATACACAGAGACAGAAACTGGTTTCCTGAAGGTTGCTGAACAAGATTGTGCCTTGCCAAGACTCTGAGGCTACAGTTTCACAATTCCAGGCCACAAACTGAAACACCACGAATGAAGATGATCAGGCATCTGCAACTAACCGAGACAGGGATCTAATCCAGATGTGTCAACAGCTCCATAAAGTTTACTAATCAGCAGAGAACATTTGGGCTGCGGTGTTGATGTGTAGCCACATCATTTTTCTCAGTGTTTGGGGACTTTTCAGTGTCAGAGTCACAAGATACTCAAACAATTAACTCCCCTGTGATTCAGTTTGGTGTGTCTCGCTCCAGGTGCTCGCTCTGGGCTTGTGTTAGTGCCGGTTCAGAGGTGCCTCCCTTTAGGAATCGGTGTGATTTTCCACGGACCATAGAGCCACATAATTACATCACTGCATACGTCTCCCAGCAACACTGGTGCCAAGCACAACAGCAACACCAACAACAACAACAAAAACAACGGTGAACCACATTGTCTCTTTACAAGTGTTAGTCCTGGCCAACCAAAGCTCTGGATTTTCTTATTATTAATTTTGGTTAGGCAGCGTAGACGCTACACTACTATGTGAAGGAAAAGTTACTTTCCTCTCTGTGGTTAAGCCTCTAGAGATGGTACTGAACTTTTACCCTTAACTCCTCTCTTGACCTCCCCAAGCAAAGGTCGTATCTGTAACAGATGTGTGCCAATCTACAAATCTTCTATAGATTTCTGACCTCATGTAGGAGGACAGGAAAGCACTCCCGGTGCCCCTTTAAAGGGTCCCGGGTCAGACCCTTTAAAGGGATGGATCGGACTCGACCTTAGGGGACAGTGTGAGCATTCCACCTTCAGACGTTCTAGGTAAAGTTAAATGTGTTTATCCATGGAATTGCAAGACCATTCATTGTCTGACAGGGTCCGATGGGGAGTAGGTCTCAGAGGGACATTCCTGAGCAGATATAGGCGCTGAACAATTCATCTCATTGGATGATTGTCAAAAGAACACCAGAATCGAATTTTGAGTAGGAGCTGTGAAAACTGAGCTGTAAAAGTGTTTAAAATGTGCTGGATCTTGAAACAGATTGACACTCTCTGTGCCTCTCAAGCACCAAGGCGCCAGACTATCTTTTGTTTCCCTCTCATCCATGAATCTAGAGATGGTTCCTACCGAAGAACGATTTAAGACCGAAGGTGCGAGAGGATCCTTAGAACTGATGCTGGCATTGCATGCGTGAAGTGCTGCTTCTCCTACTTCTCCTGAATTCAGTAAACCTTACATCAACCTAAGACATCTGAGTCTCTGGTTTGTCTCTCTGTGTCGGGTTCCTCATCCTCCTTCAATCTCTTCAAGAATTCCACAACATACTGATCCTATGTCTTTTTCTAAACACTTTTCCTTGACCGAGATGCATAAAGACATAAGATAACAATGTAGCTAAGATAATCAAACCCTGATTACACTGGGTTGCCAAGGATGATGCATCACTACTTCCCTCCAGTGATCTACGGTCCAGTGTAGCACCTTTCCTCATCATTTAGAGAATCCGACCAGTTCTTATCATGGCTGCCATTTAGATATGTCCAGGTCATTTCACTCGGTTAGGGAACCTTCCCAAGCAAAAAAGCAATTTTGTACATTAAAAAAATAATAATCATAAAATAAAATAAATTTAAATGGCAGCCACAAAGTAGAAAAAGCCTCTGATGTAGAAGGCTCTTGGTCCTACACCAGCAAAGTGTTGGAGCTGCTCTCATGGCTGACAGCTGCTTCTCTGGGTGTAAAAATGCAAAGAACTAGCCTGAGATTAAACCCCGACCCTGAAATAGCTCTTGAATGGCCTTGGTGGAAAAGCAGTGAGCGTTTACAGCAGCTCACATATCGTTCCCTGAATCCCACACAATGTAAAGTACATTGAAGAGACTGTTGGTAAGAGGCAATTGGGGCAGATCAACAACTTTTGGGGAAAAAATGTGACATTTCATAAACCTAGTTTTAACCTTGATTAGGAGCTCTTAAAACGTGGACATCTGACTAATTCAAGACTTTTATTTGGGATTTGGGGGAATTTGCATTATTTATTTTAGCAGTAAATTGTTACAATTGAAACAGTTCAGTTCAAACTCAAAAAGTTATTTCTGAGAATTACAGAAAATTTTGGTATCTGCATAAACATAAATATCAACACAGTTGTCAGTGGTTTATAAGAAGAGACACAACCAATGATATTAGTATAAATGAAAAAGATGTAGTGTTGATTCTACTCCTAACAATGAGGAGTGAAGAACTGGCCAGAGAAACTCGTTGCCAGCTTCACAGATTAAAACCATTTTAATAATTCAACTTGAAAAATGTATGGCGATGGAGTACTGAACTGTTTGGGTTTTTTTTTTTCCCCCTCTGCGTGTCAGAAATTTATTTAGCATTACTGTCATTAAAAAAAAAAAAAGTATATATAGAGTGTTTCACAGCAACTGGAGTTGACCAATGTGCTGTAAATGGTATAGGACAGAGGACATCAAAAATATGTGCAAAAAAAGTAAGATGGAAAACAGAAAAATTTGTAAAATCAATTTGTAAAACATAATAAAATCTAAAACACTAAAAAACAAAGAAAAACAAGAAAACAACTTGCAAGGTCAAGTTGTAAAATGAAATAAATATGAAATACTGAAATATTAGGACTACTAAGAGAATGCCTGTTTGAAGATTCTTCCTAACAATGTCAATGGAGAAGGAACATTTGACTGAAAAACGAAGGCTGTTCTGAAGCTTTGGAGGTTGCGCTGCCTGTGTAAGACATTAAACGTTAACTAGCTGATGAGGTACAATGATGCTGACCTTTAAGTGACAATTATTAGTTGTTTGCTTGCTTTGTTGAACTGTCAGGGAGAGATAAATAATGAAAAGCCAGTGATAAATTATACCGGTTTGATTCGATCGAACCTTTGCTGCTTGTCATTCCGTTGCTCTTTTCCCCAGATTTCCCATCTTGTCTGTCTCTACAGCTTTTTTCTAATAAAGGCAAAATGCCAAAAGAGTAAGTCAGGGATGGAAAAAGGACACAGAACAACAATTTTATATATTAACTCTAAAGCACTCTAAGAACTAGGATGCACTGACTAAAATTGTCAAAAAGCAAAACATAAATTTACCTTGATGTGTCTTGCTTTTATCCTTCACACACACATATAAACCTGCATTAGCTTTCAAATGAATCCACTAGTTATTATCAAACAATGCCTCCATCAACCATTTCTTTTTGCTGTAATTTGGACTTTTTAGTCTGTTGTTTAATCTGCACAGATGTAAGCTTCTTTCTTAAGTATGCATTTAATGCGACTGTGGGGCAACAAATTAGATCCTCAAGGATAAGGTCAACGGCAAGCAAATTCTTCACAAAGCAACAGAAGTAAAATCTCCACTCTGAGTCCAGTGCTGATGTGATGAGCTGAGCGTTCTGTGAGTCAGAAGCTGCTTCAGGAGGCTTCAGTGGCGCTGAATGGGGGGCGGTGCAGGATAATGTTATCGATCTGAAAGCCTGCAGGTGTCCTGGAGTCAAGCTACGGTATCGACTGGCACGACGAGCAAAGTCGTATCATGAACCAACCAAACTGGTGTTGGTGTATCGCCGCACACACACGGACCTCTGCAACACGGCTGCATTTTTCATGAGGAATCAAAAAATAAATATTTCATCCAGGTGTGTAATGTAAATTCAATTATGCATTTGTTCTTTGATTCGCTTCCTTTGAGGCAGTTTGAATGCAACGCTGATGAAACGACAGCAGGGCTTCAAACCGCACCAACGACCTTGTCCATCAATAAAAACACTAAACATCATGTCACACTGTTGTGATACAAGCAAATGAAAAAACTGCTCGTGTGTAGCTTTTCATAATCACACGACGCCATCCGCAATCAGCATGGTGGGCGAGAAATAAAACAAAGTCAGAGGCAACAGCAAAAACATGTTCTGATGAATGACAACCACTTTGACTTTAAGAGGAGACTTATGATAAACCTTGACCTCTGACCTCCACCTCTTTAATTCCATGTTTGAGGACAGACAGTGACAGAGACTGAGCATTATCCAACTATATCTGCTTCAAATTTTCCAAAACTTCTCATGGAGGGCGCATTCACAGCTGCTTTCTGTGGCTATCCTGATAGAAGAACATTAGAAGTCAATGTGTGTCAGATTATCAGTTTCTCTTTCTCCACAATTTTCCAATAAAAACCCCCAAAACACATTTGTGGAAAAATGCTATTCTCAGCTGGCTGTCACTTGCCAACATAAACAGCATAACAAATCTCGACAACAACGCACAGTGTGAGCCATTTTCTTCATTTACATTGTTTGGATTCTTTGAACCCCAGCCCCCATCCCCACAACCGCTCGTCTATTTTTAGCTCCTCTCTTTGCACTTTTAATGCTTGAAAGACAGAATTGTCTGGGTTTCAAAATTTAGCATTCAGTTGCTAAGCAACAACGCTCTCCGAGGCTTGTCAGCTGAAGCCGGATCACACCGTCTCCATCTTGTTAAGCAGTGGAGGGATGAAAAGAGAGAAAGAGAGCCTGGGGCTGGACGTTACTGTGCAATCCCCAAGATAATATCCCCCGAGGTCCAGGGCAGGCTTTTTAATCACACTACAGATTATGCAATCACTGTCAGACGGCCTGCTGAGGAAGAGGGTGGCAACCTGAGGCTGGAGCCGCGCTCGCCGCTGTGTCTTATACTACCTGTCCAGCCTTTTGTTCACCTCCTCGTCTCCAGTGTATTACCACAGCGAAGTATCTGCCCGCAGTACGCTTGTGTCTTTGTAAGAGATAATGAGCAGGATCTGTTTGCAACCAGAAACTCAATAAAGGTTAAGTTTGTTATCAGGTAGCAAAACACAAATGGCTGTATGGAGCAAATGGAGCACTGGAGCAGAGAGACACCAGGTCTCCTTATTTTCTTGCTCAAGTGCAGGGAAGAAACACCTTTCAATGTCCTATCAAAGAAGAGCATGTGACAGTCTGTAACATCTGGATTTACTTTAAGTGCAAATCAGTTTTACCTGATAAGTTCATGTTAGTGCACATCTTAAGTGTAATCCCAAAATATAATCAAAAAGTTAACTGTATGTTACTGAGCTATGGCAGGCAGAATGATTAAGTTTAAAAACTGCCCAGAAAACTAAGTTAAAAACTAGATTCATGATAATACAGTAGACAGCTAACACTGTGTATTGTCTTGATAAAATCTTTAAATATTGTTTTTTCCCACCTTGAGAAGACGATCTCTCCCAAATACTACAGCTTTAAAAAGACTTCCTCTTGCAGAAGATGTAATGTATGAATGTCACTCAAATTTCCTTTGAAAAAGCTTGAAATCAGTGACTTTGTGTGTTTCTTAGGTTGCACACCCTGAGTAGGCGGTGGTATTAAGGAGCAGTGTGATCTGAGCAGGCTATTTGCATGGTATATTATTAGCATAACTCGATGTGCATAAATTTCTGCAAGAATAAGGCTGAAATTTTGCGCTCAGGCTCCGACAATAACGGTTTGCATACAATACAGACTGACAGTCTGATATGAGCACAGCCACAGAGTGAATGCAAATGATATGACGATACAGAATTGTATTCTGTCAGTAAGGCAACAGATTTTTCATTGTGCTCCCGTGTTATTTTATCTACTCTGTGCTATTCTCCCCGCGCAACAATAAAGAGATTTCCTCTCTGATCTGAATTTTTAATAATAAAACTGTCAGCTGTGATGAATGCGGCTCATGTCAGCCAGCCAGCTAATCAGCCTGGGAACCAGAGAAACAGAGGTCTGATTATGGCTGCATGTCTCAGTAGTAATTTCATGAAGAGCTGTTTGAATCCGTTCAAACTATTGAGAAGCAAAGGAGAGTAACTGGGCGTCTGTTAGAAACCGAGTACCTTAGAGAATCTAATCTGACTTTCTGGCAGCTTCCTCTTCTTGTGCTTCGTCTGTCTCCTACAGTATTTCAGAGCACAAGCTTGACACACTCCTGACAACAACCACAATGCCTAGTCCACATGACCTTTCAGTTCACCTGCAGGGGAGAGGCAGAAATCTCTGGTACAGCTCTTTGTGTAGCTGCATGCAGCACATGCATGTCTGAACACATGGAAGAAAAATCACATTGCTACACCTCATCGGACTCCATTTTCAAAATCCTAAATGTTACACTACACTGGTTGTTTTAATTCCAAATACTGTTGATACTAAAGCACACAGGCACTATATACAAAGATATACCACGAGAGTAGAACTGCAGTGTCACTGTTTCTAGCACGACTAACGATAGTTTTAAACTGAATTGTACAAACAAAAATTACTACCTGGTCAACGTTTTTCCTCCAAATAAATGAAAATATCACAGTTCATGTCAAACTTGTAATAAGCCATAACATACCAGTTTATTGAAGATATTATCTATGTTGCCCTCCCATACACTGAATGATAAGGAAGTGTTGCAGACAGTGTAGGAGAGCTTGCCGGTGTGTCCTGGAGGAACAGACGATATCTATCCAGGTAAAGAAGAGTGACTCACCTGCTCGAGGCTCATTCTGGGTCTGGTTGTCTGACTTCTCCTGCATTAACCTGCGTGTCCATTGCAGCGTCCCGACGTTCACGCCTGGCCGAAACCCAGAGGACTCTGTCTCTGTTACAAAACAACACAAGCCATTTCAGTGCAAAACTACTCGGGTACATAGATCTTACAGAATTCATCTGCAGAAGGCAACCTCTGTGCTTTCATTTAGGAAGGAGAAAAATGAGATTCATTAACTGCATGTGGATTTTGTATTGACTTAGTCAATAAATGTGTCAGTCAACATTCGCACAAAAACGTCTAAAATATGATGATCCAAAGGTCTCAGCTTTGAGAATTCAGATTTTCTTGTTTTTTTATGAAATAAACTGAAAATCATCATAAGAGCACGACTGATATTTTGGTCAGCCGATATTATCGTATATGACATTTGTACATATGCACAAATAGCTTTCTTTAAAATTGACCATAATGTAGAAAACTACGCTTGGACAAATTTAGAAAAGAGTCATAACAGTTTGTGCAGCAGAGCAGCTCTGACTATACTGTTAACAACACTCTGCAGCACATGTAGCAGAGAACACATCACAGCTCAGGAGACAATGGTGCAGAGTCAAGCAGTGTCTTCTCGATAAGTTGCTAGCTAGTTTGTGAATTACATTATTGAAAAAATAAACAATGATGCTAACATTTTCCCTGTCAGTATAACTAAAATATCTTAATATGTGCACAGTATATATAAAGAATAATGATAGGGCGGTTTTTTACTCCCTAAAAATCAACATCTGCCCTAGAAATCCAGCATTGGTCAAGTGCTACTGCCCATAATGAGAATAACTGGTTGAAACTCCAATAAAATTCACATCACAGTTTCCTAAAACCCAAGATGAAGCCAACATTTTTCCTTTTTTTTGTCTTACAAACTTTATGAAACCCTAAAACAGTTTACTTACACAAAAGCAAAACCCAAAAAACAGAAGTAGCTATTCAGGAAGTTTATTCGTCAAAACCAGGAATTTTAATACAATTTTTATTGATAAATGGTTTCAAACTTAACTCTCATTGAACTAATACAACTAAATAAAGATTATGTTTATAGTTACAGGCCTAAATTAGTTTTTAAAAATAGCACTTGTCCTTTGAAACCAATCCAAGTATTGTTCCTGCCACAGTGTTATTCTCGACTAGACTGTAGTTTCAGTTTCTTGCTGGGGGAAATACCAGCATGTCCATGATCCTCTGAGTAATCAGCACTGAAATCTTTATGGTGTCTATTTCAGCTCCGTATTTCACTCCTAGATAGATAATCTCTTTGTGAGTTTCACTTTTTCGAGCTTCAGTAGGGCGACAGCTGAGGAACTCCCATCAGATTGAACTGTCTCATCATCTCCGCTATGGGGAAATAAAATACAGATATCCTTCACTGCCACCCACAGAGATCTTTCCACTGAGGGCCAAGAAGATAGTGAGTCAGTTATTACGCTTCTCTGCTACACACTGTCCTTTTATCATGAGGCTGCTTGGTGGCTGCGTCTGATGCGTTTCGTGATTTCCAAGCACTGTAGTGTCCCTTTGTACCTTACAGCTCAATGAGCCCATTTCACGAGGGCAGCGATCGTGGCTGAGAAGAGACGTGAAGGCTTTCATGTTGAGGCATCAAGAGAAGCTCGACCCGTATGAAATTCAAATAGGTTTCTGCCACAGATGGCTCTGCAGCATTTTCACACTTCAAGCTGAGAGAAGTCTCCAACAGCTAAACTAACATCTTGTCTCGTTAGAAAATGGAGAAATAAAAAATCTGTCGTTTGTCCGATTTCTTTTCTACTTTCAGGTTTTATTAAGTCCAAAAAATCTGAACACAGCATGGAGTAGAAACAACTTGCACAACACTGACTAGTGCAGAAAGGAAATCCAGTTAGTGATATGTCAAAAACAAATGTTCTCTGGTTTCTAATATATTTTAGTTGACTGCAAATTAACTCTTTGAGGAAGAAAAGCTATTTTAAGTACCACTGGGCTCTGGGAACTTGCAGTATCAACTTATTAATCTATGAAAATAGTCAGAAGATTTTCTTTGTGAAACATTTGTCACAGTTGCCACTCCAACACTGAGAAAGCAAACAAATACAAACCATTTTTTAAAAAACCACCTGATTGACATACAACTTTGGGCTTATCTGGCTCTAATTAAATCCAACCCATAATGTGTAATTAAATGATACTCTGTCAATTGTTTTTTCTAATTTATCACCACATGTGTAAATTCCAACTACATTGGATTCTTCTGCTATTATGAAACTGTGGCTTCTTTGCAGGTTTTTCCATCTTGGAGCCTGTTTACACTCACGTTTAATATCTGTTTATGTGAATGTTGATCTCTCGGGAGTCTGGATGACCACTTGTGTTCAGACTTCATACTTAAAGTTCTTCACTAAAAGGTCAAAAGGCCCCGTAGGCAGTTATTACATCAGTCTTTTACCAGATTAGTTTTGCACTGACTAGCTAAGTAAACCAAAATGTTTCAACAGGATGTTCTCACTGCTGAGATTAACAGGACAAAGTCATTTAAGACTTGCGAAAGCACACAGGATGACAACCATCATGTCCTGCACTGATGACGCATTACACTCCAGAAGATACGCGGTCAAATGCATCCCAGACCACCTCGATAAGGAGTGAACCGGATAACACAGTGTTTTGGTGATCGTTTATGTTTGCATTTAGTGCTGTCCACTTGTGATTCGGTGCAAGATTCATTTTAAAACTATCAGTAAACGGGGTTTTAGATTCTTAGTTTGACAGTTCTGGTGTAACTAACACTAAACAGGGTTTCCCTCAGGAAATTGTTTAGCTAAGCCTCATCTTGGTGCCTCTCATGTTGTCATCAGTTAGTAGATGACATACGGTGTATATATATATACCATTTGCTTTGCCAAATAGCCCCATGTGCCTTTTCTGTTCCCAATGCTTAATGATGTTAAAACTATAAACATTGGAAGATTCAGCCTACAGTTACAAACAGTCATTTTTACAATCACTCATAACAATCACAATCTCACACATTTTCCATGCATTCAGCAACACTCTCTTCACTCCAACCCTTGACTTTTGCCCTGTAAGTGACACATAACATTGGTGATCCATGGCGTTGAAGCTAAATTTACAGTCACCGTGATCGTAAGTCTAGATAAGATCGTCTGCTAGAGGCCCTAAAATGTAAATGTAAACACCGCAAAGAGGCTACAGAGTGATCAGTGGCAGATGAAACATGAAATGTGGTGTTTGTATGGAAATACTTTAATCCTGCTGCCGCATTCCTCATCATAAACACACAGGCTGAATGCAGAAAGGTAAGCGTAAATACCATCAAGTGCATTTCATAATCACCTCATAAGTCACTGTTAAAACAATGCAGGCTGTGAGGAATCTCAGAGACTCAGAGAATGTCGTGCCTGTTATTTGATTTCTCTTTCGGTTTTATTGCCACAAATACATAAAGAATCTCATGAATTTATCTTGTTGTGACACAAAACTAGACTGAATGAGGTTTTCACTCCTACAATTCATTCAATAGCAGGTTGATTTTTACAGTACCTGAAAGAAGAAACTGTCATTTTAACAAAGGAGACAAACTAGCGCTGGCTCCTTCTTTGGCAGAAACAAGACATTTGATCCCGTCAATCACACATCGACTGGACAGACCGGCTTCCTCGGCTCTAAACCCCAAACAGCTTCACTGCCTCCACAGGACGAGGCTGCAGTATGTGGTAGTAAATGTCTCTCACTGTGACATCCTCAATAGTGGCAATGCAGGTACATACGACTATACGTCTGAAACCTCAGTCTTCAGATATGACTTTTTAAAAAAGCAGTATTTGTATTTCAGTCCAACACTTTGAGCTTCATTTCCATTTAGATAACACTGCAGTCCTGCAGATCTCCACTCTGACATTTACGATGAAGTGTCATGTTGCAGTTTACAACGAGCTGATGGACATTTGATTTGACCTTAAATGGGATTTAACCGCAGTTATAAATAGAGTGTAGACAATATCGAGGCTAAAACTAAAAAAACAACAGTATTTCATTATGAGTGCAACTGGCCAACATGCTTTCTCCCAAAAAAAAAACCCCAAAAAACATGTTGTGTGGTTGCTCTTACTGTGACTTGTTGGTCTGTATGGTTTACAATTCAACCATTGACAATTTCCCTTTTTGGAAAGAGCTACTGTGACTAATCATCTGATACTAAAATCACTATTTTTTTTCCCACTATCTAAAACCACTGTGTGTACAACTTTCATGTGACTGCAACATTTTTCCAATTCTTCTGATAGCATGTGAAGTATTTCTTAGTAGAAAAATGAACCTAATTGGTTCAATTATGTGTGCTTCCAGTCCATTTATTTATTTCCTTGTGTGGATCCCCAAAGTCATAAATTCTACAAACAGTGAGTTTAAAGTGCCTGTTATCATTTTTTTATATATTAGAAATGGATTACACAACTAAATAGCTAAATATGTCGCAAGAATCGATACTTCAACGCCAACGATGCAAAAATTCTGTAAAACATTACTGTTCTTGTTTCTCTTGTAAAAGCTGCAGGTAGATACTGGACGATAACAGCTACATAACAAAATAGCAAATGCAGGTGCAGCAACGAGTCTACAGAGAATTTTGTCAAAAAAAAGTACAGACATATTTTGAATCAGATCATCGGCGACAAGTTAGAGACAAGCAAAAACAAGTCAGCAAACTGTGCCAAAGAGCATCTGAAGTGAAAACACCGCAAAAACTTACATAAGCACCTCAAAGACAAGCATCCAGAGCTGGACACAGCATCGCGCTGGAGACACAAACACAACGCCAAATGGTGCTAGCTCTTTTATAACATGTTGGTTATCTGAATTTTTAAATGTAACGTCAGTACTGTGCTGCAAAGTGGCCAAAAAAACAGATACGTGGGTTTATGATCTGCTGAAGCTCGCTTTTGTACGTTACTAGAATTGCATTGTTCAATCAGAAACTTACTCTGTTGTGCATTCAAACATGATATAGGTAAGAATTGTGTATATTTAACAGCAACTTAAATCAGCTGCTGCTGCATTTTTACATGTTTTGAAAGGAATTCATCACTTGCTTGCACAGATAAGACCTGTCATCTCTGAGATGAAATGCTGCTCGATGAGGCTTCATGCGAGCTGACTAATTTTAATGTCATCGGCTTTGTTGCTGTCTGGAGGGTGTTTCTCACACTTCAAATAAAGTTTGCTTCAGCATCATTTTTTTCTGCTTGGCAAAATCATATCAAGTATGTGGCGTGTAACTTGTCAACAGTTTGTATTGGATTGTAATCTATTTTTCCAATATCCCATCCAATGTTGTTGTTTTTTTGTTGCCAGTATCAGACTGATACTGTTACTCAGTATTGGACCAGCAAGGCCATAAATGGTTATAAAGGCAGCGGTATTCAGGATGCGACAGTATGTGTAATATTTTCCAAGTATTGTGCGAGTAACCTGCCTGTCATCAGTACAAACAGCAGACCACATGCTTTGCCCGGTGCTTTTGTGCGGTTTTTAAGTTGAGCAGCCTTGGTCTCGGTTCAGAAAACCTCTCCTGGTTGATGGCACACTCATAATTTAAAGGTGAAGCATAAATATTAATGACACGGCTCATTCACTGGGACACTCTTCCACAGAAAGAACGGCACAAAATACCAGGATGAAACCCAAATGTAAATCAAGCACTCGTGATGGAACAAAAAGTTCACCTATTCGGGTCCTTATCTTGCACACAGGGGAGGGAAAAAATGTCGTTGGTGATGAGTGTGTGTGACAGTGTGTGACCACATCAGCAAAGGTGACGAGAGGATAATGAGCTGGAGGAGGAGGGTGGGAAGGGGTTGGGGATGATGCCTTTAGGTGCACTGCTGCTAGATGAGATATCGAAGCATCTGATTCACTTAATTCTAGTCATTAATGGATGCGAGAGGTGTGTACTGTTGCAGCGTTTTTGAATTTTATGGAGAAGAAAACTCAGTGAAGGCGAGGTGGGTCTCTGTGCACTTGAATTACAACAGAATCCAATTATTTATGTGACATTCACTTAACTACATGTCCTTTTATAGCTGTATTGTAGTCACTGTATCTAGTTAATTTTACCCTGGAGGCTGCAGGGGAATCAGTCCGCGGGGAAATCAGGATTATGTCTGTGTGATGTGTTGTGTACGAGTGCGTTACATTGTGTTAGGAAGGGAAGGGAATCACTGTAAACGATCCAAGAAAAATACCAGCAATTTATTATTTATCTGCATTTCAAAACTATTTGTTTTGCTGAGTGAAAACCGTGCTCTGAGATGAAGTGACAGCCTGGGAAAAGGCCCGAATTAAAAAAAGGAAAGGCGGTCTATTTAGGGAAAAAAGCAAATATGTGCACAAAAATGCAACCTTAGCATGCCCAGTCATACGCAGCATTTCTTGAGATGAACATGTAATATCCACTGAATGCCCAACCTAGAACTCAACTTATCCCAGATGATTGGATTTACACACGCCACAATTTGTGCCTGCTTTATGTAATCGACAAACTGTCACCTTCCTACGGTGTGAAGCTGTCATCCCCCTGGAGGACTGAAGCTGGGAGTCATGTTAGGAATCGCTGAACTCAGATTTAAATGTGTCGTGCAGCGACATTAGGTTTGCTTTGGAAAAAAAAAAAATGAAGCAAGAATTCAACTTAACAGTGTGAGCGCAGCGTGAACCTTTATGCTACTTGGAGCATTAAATGGTGGAATAATGTCTTGACACATCTGGATGTTTAATAATGCACAAGTCTAGTGTAACATATGGACACTTCTATGACATGCACAGATTTATACGCATTCATACTAAAAAGGTGGGTTTCTGCTGCAACTGAAGCCCTGTGTGTTCTGGATTATGCAGCATTTTCTGCTTGTTTAATGACAGTGGATCTTTGTTTCAAGCAAACATTGGTGTCTGATTGTGATTTTTTTTAAATTATAATCAATGATCATGAATAATACTGAGGATGGATGGTTAATTTGCATCAACGTGCTGAGCAAATGGACATTAATATGAAATCTCACCATTATAAACACTGTGCATGAGAAAGTATCTGGTGTTATAGATCATTTTAAACTTATTTTTTTTCCAGTGAATCTGCACGGTATTGTCATTATTGTGGAAGCACGCACGCGCTCTCAGCCTGCTCAGTCTATATTAAGGGCTCACCTGGTGCCTGGATGACCTGTGCGAGCCAAATGACGGCGACCAGCCCGACTCCACAGCAGCAGAACCGCTGGAAGGGCCGCCGGTGCCTCGCCGCTGCCGCTGCTCTCATTCCTCAGCCGGCCGCATATCCACCAAAAAACATCTGTTGCTTCTCTTCCTGACACTTGTTTCACACTTTCTCCGCTGCGAACAAACCAAAGCAACCTCCGGCAGGAGGAGCAGCAGCAGAAGAAGAAGAAGAAGCAAAGCGACTTCTCTGACAAGTTATGTCCAAAAAAAAAAAAAAAAAATCCCCGCAATGACAAACCCGGTTTTGCCTCTTTTCCTCTCTCAGACTCCTACAAGAGACGCAGAGCTGCTGGACTCCTCCAAGCGTCCGGGCCGCACATAGCGAGCAGACAGCGTCCGAAAGCTCTCTGCGCTCATGTGTGCAGACTGAAAGGTCGACAGCAGATCCCACAGTGAGGTGCAGCAACAGGAGGCGACATGCTCTGAACCCTGTGTTCCTTCACTCGCTCTGTCAGCTCGCTGCGCTTCCCTTCAGCGGCCACCAGGCGACGACAAACACGGGACGCGTTCTCCGGCAGGAATGGACAGAAATATGAGCGATACCTTCATATTTCTGAGTTGCTAACAGTGTTAAAATGAAGATGGAGACATTAAAATTAGCACAAGTTGAAGCAGTGAGTCTTTATCTAGTCCTGAAGAGCCAGAACACTAAATCTAATTTCCCACCTCTTCCTGCTTGGCCCGGCAAATCAGCTCTTGATTGGCTGAACACACCTGGTCCAGATAATTAAGCCTGAGGAGCGCAGAGGATGATGGGAGAAAGGCAGGGTGGCTGCAACTAAATGCATTACAGTGATTGTGTTCAAAATCATCCACTCACTCCCTCCTCACTGTAAAAGGACCACTATAGAGTGAACTATATCGTGAGCACTTCGGCAAAGTAACATTTCAGACATTACTCAAGCTATTGTTTACATCGCTCGCTAGCTGCGATTTGTCCCATAGCAGCATACAAACACATCAAATTCACAGTTTATTGCATAGCTAAGAAACAGGTAAAATAAAATTCAATTTAACATAAACGGGGAATTACTTAACTTTTAATGACAAGTTTTCGCGCTCTCGTTCATCTCCTTTGCGTTTTCCTTTCATGCAATGCATGATGGTCCATATTGTGACCATCGGCTGAACACTACTTTTCACGGTGCATTGTGGGATATTTTGAGTGCATTATATAGGGTGTAACATTTGTAACATTCGGACAGCACTACAACATGGCGAACATCCTATATAGTGCACTACATAGGGTATAGTGGATGATTTAAAATCATAAGCAGGTTAAGGGAACCTTAAAGTGGGTCTCAAAAAACAATTTCTTGAAAAAAACTAATTATTTGCACACTGTCCGCAATCTGTAAATATGATAAGTTTGTTGCGTAAAATGAAGTTTTGAAACAACACAATGAAAGTAACCCAACAAGACTAATACTGAGGTCAAGCTACCCCAGCAATCTACATGCCAAGCTTCAAACCCTACAAAAACCATACATAGAACACCATCTACCCAACTACAATACATACTAGGACAGAGTTGTTTTTAATAGTAGAGACCAACCTAACCAGTGGAATAAAGAAGCTAGACGCTACAGTTTTATAAAGGCCATATGCTCTTTTGTTCTGCGTCAGAGAAAAAGTTAAACATCTCATTTCTATTGTACATGTTAACTCTAGGCACCAAAGGTTTATGAGTTGTTCAACAGTTGACAAATTCTTCATACTGAGTTAATTGCTTTTCAGGACAATGATCAGATAGTACGACCAGTTCGCAAACACTCCTCAAAATGTTATAAAATGCAGCTTTGTTCAAAAGACACAAAGGTGACATAAAAAAGACGAGGACCAGCTGTTTGCCTGCCGGATGTTGGTGTGTAAATTAGACTCATAGCCAGGTACTTGAATGTTCACAACTTCACTTTGTGGTCCAAGAAATCATTTCAGACAGAGTAGTACAACAAACAATCTGCCGCGTGATGCGATGGATGAACGTGTCCAACAACCTGATCCTGTCCAGCAAAACGTCATCTTCATCACGTCCTGAAGGAAGAGTGGGACAACAAATTCACACACCAGCATCAACAACCTCATTAACTCCGCGTGACTCATCACTGACTTGTGATTTCCGGTCTATGACCCCTCTCTCCATCTGCCCATTATCATTTCCAATATAGTGTGTCATTGTTTTTTTTTATTGCATCCATTCCGTTATAGAGATGCCTTGTTTGTGAACATCAAATATTTATTCTCCTATGTTCAATGAATGGATAGAACTTGAAAACATGCATTTGTATTTTTGCACAGTATCTGCCAGACTATGAAAATACTTCATTCCCTATCGTACAACATAATGGAGTGTTTTCATTAAAGCCTCGATGTCTGGTAAATGTTTATCCTTTTCCACACCCACAGTTTGTAAAAAAAAAAAAAGACTTTCAGTTAAAAGGTCTCCAAGTCCAAACTGAGTGAACCCTAACGACATTACTCATTAGGGTTATTTTTTCAGATTTTATTTAGATCATCCAGAGACACAGACAATAATATAGTAGTAATGTGGGAATCGCTGTCTGAAGCATTGAATCGCTTGGGCCCAGTCCCTTGGTGCATTCCAATATCCATACAACCACTATACAGTATGCCAGAAAAAGATTTAGTATGTCCCAATGCATAGTATGTCAAATTTAGTATGCCAAAAATACCACAATGTCCTACTACATCTGGTCAGATTTTACAGCATGTCAGCCAGCATGCTATTCTGGCCATTCTGACCCACAGTCCTCTGCGCAGATACGTCACATACATCACAGTTCAATGCGAGTATAAACAAGCTTGAGAAGCTGAGAATGCACAGACGGACGACATCTCACTTTGCACTACAGACTGCAACGGATATATGAGCAAGAAGCTTAAGGCGCAATATTGTGACAAAGTCGTACGTCGTGACTGTATGCATACTGTAAGGACAGCTGTTGTATGCACTGAAAGTAAAAAGACAAAGTATGCGATTTTGAACGCAGCCCCAATCTTCACCCGGAGGCCCAATCGCTAAACTCTCACATACTTAACTGATGTCACCCATGTGTGCAGCTGTAGTGCTTGAATGTGTCAGTTCACAAGGGCTTAAAGTTGCATATAAAGGAGGAACGAGACCCTTAATGTGATGGCACATGTTGCCTGGAAACAATGCAATAAAAGAAAAAGAAAAAAGGCAGAAACTGAACTCTCTTGTATGTATTTGACAGTTGCTCCTGTTCCTAACCAGTTTGAGACATTACAGTGTTTATGCACTTCAGCAAATTACAAAAAAGTCCGCCAAGCCATGAACATCTGTAAGTCCTGCGCAGATGTTTGACTGAAAATACAAACAACTCTGCAAACTTGCAATAAATATCCACAACAGCGAGCAGCCAGATGCTGTCACTTACAGATAAACTTCCTAGTGGATTTCTTCCCTGCACCATCCATGCTTAGTTTGTGTACATATGTGGGGGGCAGGACAACAAGTTTATACGTCACCAATTTTTGCTATGAACCGAATAAGTCACTCAGAAAATTCTGAAGGAATGCGGACTCAAAGAAAGGGTGCATAGTGACATGAAAGTCTGCATCAGGGCCCTCATGCACTTGTCATTTCAAAAGTGGGACAGCCATGAGCCCTCAGCTACTTTTAGCGGGAAAGCTCCTCAAAGTATTTGAGACAATCAGATATAGCGACATCTGCTGGCCAAGTGCTCACTGTTGCATTTCTATGAATAAATTAAATCTGAAACCATGATGAATAAATTAGTCAGGGCAAATGTGGTCTTAATGCTTTCATTAGTGTTGTCCGGATCAGTAAAGCTTGCACTGTAAGAACTGCTCTCTTTTAATTAGAGTTTACAGCCTTGTGTTTAAACACTGGTTCAGTATGAAAGGCACATCACGCATTCAAAACTACCACAACACCCTTCTGATACCATCGTGATTTTTCCCTAATTGGGGACTGTGTGGGGTGATTGTGCCGTAGTGAAGCAGATCATCAAAACGTTGTGTTGCTATACTTCTAAAGGTCGATACTGCTTTAAGTTGTCCGCACCAAGTGTAGCATCAGTACCAGACGTTTTCACTCTTGGCTTACATAAAGCTTGACATCATAGCTGGACCCAGGCTCATCTTCAGGTAAGAACCCTTCTTCAATGGATGTTCTGCTGCTGTCATATAGTCTTCTGAAGGATACACCAATTACGGTGATGCAGCCCAACTGGAACCAGGTACCACTTCTACAGCTCTTCCATCTTCAACCACAGTCAATTTGATGCCCTCTCCTCCTATTGTTTCACCGTCATCTTCAGATCTTCCTGTGTTCCTCACCTACGATCTTGAGCATCTTAAGCATTGTGTCCACCTTTCTGCAAGCATCGTGTACCCCACGGTTGCTTCAAGGGATTTTAGATCTCTAAGATGTAATTCGCTATCCTCTCCACAATGAATGCAGCTTGGATCTTCTTTTAGCAGCCAGGCGATGCCGTAGACACACAGGATGAACTTTAACAACAAGCTAGCATTCCTTTTCCCACCATGTTCCAGATCTCCCGCTCCATCATCTACCTCCTCTTGTCTTGACTTGGCTTTGCTCCAACTTGGTTATGGAATGCAGCCAACTCCCATGTATACAGCTCCAACATTGTTCTTATGATGTAATCTGGACTCTTGGACTGCTGTTGTAGCTGATTATGCTTCAGTGCCAACGTCTAGCCCCACCTTGTCATTGCAGTTCTGCAATGAAGTGCTTACCTTGCTTTGGTCACCTGGTATCTCTGAGCTGCAGAGGTTAACACATCTAAACCTCTTTGATAACAGTACCTCTCCTCTCCATGGCCTCAGCTGTTGTCAGTGTGAACTTGTACATCAGTAACAGCACTTGCAGTGTTGGTTTAGCTAAGCTTTGTATTTCCCTGGTGGCCCCTTCTGTCTGACCTCTGCATCCAGTCTTTAGCTTGGATCAATACCTTTCTCATTAGACCACCTCCCTGGGTCTTGGCTTGGACTTTTGGTAGATGTAACTAGAAGGTGCTTTGCAACTGCAGCTTTGGATCACTGCACACTTTCTCTGCTGTGCTTTGGTGAGGTTGTGGTCCATTGCTGGTGTGCATTCAATAACTGTACTTCCTGGGCCATCCACATTCAACTTAACTATCTCCTTGAGGCTTTCTTACTCTGAATTGCCTCCTGGCTTTGCATCTCTTCCATGTGATCAAAGTCATGCCAAGTAGCTGGGTGGCTGACCGACTAAATATATAACTCTGTATGATGGGCAAATTTGATGAGCAATGATCGCAGATTTTATCAACACATTAAAATGATGTTTGTATAGTCGAGGTATGCATTAATAAATGTTTGCATTTCCCTCCATATAAAACATTTGTGTTTATCACTGAGTACAAACAAAACATTGCTCTGTAGCAGTACTGGTGGTTAAAAAAAAACTCCACAGGAGAACTTAAGGTGCTCCTGATGATGGAAAAACCTGTTACAGGGCAAGGAGAAGATTTGTGTATCCAGAGCTTTTATGGTTTAAAATACATATTAATAGTTTGAAAGTCAAAAGGTTTTTCCTCAGGGTCATAAAACGTGTTTAAGTTCATCTTGTCATTCCTACTATTAAATACAGTGTGAATAAAATGTTGTTTCTTCAGGAAGAGGGATTAAAAAATGACTAAACATTAAAGCATCCAGACGAAAATAAAAGTGATTGAGTGTTGGTGCATGTGTTTGTGAGACGTGTGTTGAGTGGATGTGAGGTGTTCAGAAGCCTGACAATCTGGGGAAGACACCGTTGTTCATTCCGGTGTTTTTGAATGACTTTGGTATCTCTATAATGACAATGCTAAGTCAAATGGTCAGTGAGAGGAGTGGAAACAGCTCTTTTTGATGCTGGAGGCCTTTTGTAAACGCTCTCACTAGATGTCCTGGGGAGGCAGACCCAGATAATCCTCTCAGCTGTCCTCACTGTCGGGTCTTATGGCGTGATTCACTACAGTTTCCATACCAGTTACAGGCAGTAATGCATCTATAATAATACATCTGCTCAGGCCTTTCTCGAAAGGAGGTGAGGACTGGAAAGGGACATAGCTATGCAAATCATAAAATACACGAATGGCATCAATAGTTACAATAGATAAGGTTTTTTATTTTCATATCCATCATTTGTTTTTTTAGATTCCATGTGGTAAAGAACACAATTTGGCTGCTCGTAATGTTTTGCTTGTGGACTTTGTAAGTGGTATTTATTGCGTTAAACTGCATTGTATGATGCAGGTGTTGCTTTTCTTGTGTCCAACCCCTGCAGGCTGCACCCAGCAGGAAGAGATTTTGAAGCCTCCCTACTCCTGTGAGCTCCCTCTCACAGGAAATGTCCATCCTGACAGCTTTCTTAATATAGAGTGCTGTTATTATTAACGCAAACAAGTGGCCAATCTGCCAGCGGGGTGAGTTGTATTCTTCCCAACACCACAAAACTTAAATCCAGTGTCATGCAGAAAAAATATCAGCATTCACACATGAAAGTTTGGAATCCTTTCTGTTGTAATAAGGACAATTAGATTTGGAGAGAAAAATATGTTAAAACATGCAAGTTTTCTAGTTGTTTTTTCCTTTTCTGTTCTCTTTTCTTACCCGCCTCATGACTTAATGCTAAGTAGAAACGTTTAACTTGACCACTGTGTGCTTTGAGAAGCAAAGACTACTTGTCAGAGGGAGACCTTCCAGAAACAGGGTGAAGATTAAGAAACACTGCTGCAGTCCTGTCTGCTAATAATCCACCCTGCCCGTTTCCCAGAAAGACCTTGAAAGTACACAAAGCCTTTTACGTAAAACTGCGCGTCCTGTGCAATAGAAGTCGTCTGGATAATGTCTTCTAATGAAAATTAAAACCTTGAAAACGACCCACTTTCACTTCAGGAAAATGTGGAAGTAACCTCATAGAAACATCAGTGAGGCTGCAGCGCCCTGGTGTTTGTCATTTTTAATCTTTAACTCCAGAGTTTATGGCATGGGGCAAGACTCTCTGACTGGTTTATCATTGACTTGCATAGCTTGTTATATGAGGTGCATAGTAACAGGTTGCTTACTGTGCAAAAGTGCTGGGTTTTCTCCCTGAAACATGTTAAGCATGTATTCTTTTTTTAAATTTAGAAGTACACTTCAACAATTTTCTGCAGAATTTAAAGACAACTTGTCTTGTTTTTGAATTTTTTTTAGATTTTTTAAAGTATAAGTCATCAACTAAGTGTTATACCAGTCCAAGATAGTTGATATAAATACACTAGTGGGTATATTTCTACAGATTAAAACACACACTGGATAAAATACTTAGTTGCTGTTTGTATCTGCTGATGTGCAATAATGATCCAGTCTATAAAATCTGACTCACTGGATGTTAAGTTTCATTTAGAGCAGGAACGCAGCTGTGATGTTGCAGAAAGACTCACATTAGGCCTCAACTAGTTGTTGTGTACGGAGCAACAGTGGCCTGGCCATTTAAAATCCAATATACAACCCTGTGAAACAGGAGTCTAAACATGCACACGCCAGCACATGGCCGCTGTATTTACAGAACACGGATGAGTCAAACTGGCGTTAAGCCCTTGAGCTGTGTGTGACACAGCCCCTAGTGAAGACTCCTGCACTCCAACCCCAAATAAAGACATAGACCGGCACATTGTTGTCATCAGTCCTCCTCCTGGTGTCAGGGCAGGGAAGACAAAGTGTTTTTCTGTGGCTGGTGTTTAGGAAAGCCTTCCAGAGGACAAAGTCCTGGGAAATGTTTGTATGATGTTGTCGAGCTGTATTTTGATCACGGAGCAAGCGTTGGAAAATATATTTGTCTTACCTCATGCTGTATCAATTCAAGAGATAGGAATGTGCATCCAAACAGGACTTCAAGATGTTCTAAAACTGTATTATCTCACTATGAATCTGCGTGTGTTTATGTGACCGCAGGCTGGTTCTTATATTCTGGCACTGAGTTTCAATTAAAGTTGTTGTATTTATCAGAGATGTTTTGGGTGTTGAACTGATGTGACAGTGCTGCAGATATGACTGCAGTGTTTGTGACGCCAGCAGGTTGATATTTGTGGTGTTGAGTGAAACATCTCCGGCAATTATTGATCAGACTGCTACAAAACTTGGTACACAATTTTTTCTCCTCAAGATGAAGTTTGATTCATTCTTAATATTTCATCCAGGTTTTCATCAAGTCTCAATTTTGTGGTGTAATTTGGTTTTGACAAAATACCTGCAGAACTAATGGCATTTTCAGGGGTCTTAGCATTTTGCCTGTAAATACCCTAAATTAATAATAGACATGTTCCCCCTGACAGTTGTGGTTGTTTGGTTTAATGTTTTGTCTTCTGCAAGGATGGTTAAAGACAAGATTTAAGGATAGACAGATAGCGTGTCCTATGGTGCAGAAACTGTGATAGGCGTCATGGTTGTGTAATTATGGTGCAATAATATCAAAACATGAACCAGATTGAACTCGAGCGGTTTAGTATTTTCCTTTGTTAGCATTTTTCAGTTCCCTGTGGGATGTTAAACGACAGAGGATTCACTGACCAAAAAAAGACGAAAGCTGTGTCATGACTCACCGGTTAATATTATTGTGGTGGAGTTCTGAAGGGTCAGGGATGCGTTTTGTCTCCACACCATGCTCACTCAGCTAATCTACATGACAAACAATAAGCTAAACTGTCTGTGTAATAGTCACAGAATATGCTTGAAATATTGCCAAATCCCTGCAGCATCAGTAGAATACTAAAAAACCTAATCCTCAGCATCACTAGCCCTTGCTGACAGTGCTTTAGCTTTAACCACAGGTCAAGATAAAAATCTTAGATTCTGACAACCAGATTCCCACCAGCTGAAGGGATTTCAAGTCAGAGATGCTCTTGATTAAAGACTTCTCACATTGCTTCTACAGCAGTTAGTTCAAGGGGATATAATGGGTTATTGATCAGTGAGAAACAGCAAAAATTAAAAGCTGATTCAAATGTTTTGCTGACTCATGCAAAGAACCCAGCAATCAGATTTAGAACTTGATTGTGGAGAGATGCGTGCTTTTAAATCCTGCCCCTCAGAGCCGCCGGGTTTCATTTCAGCCGTGGGATGGATTTACACCTGGAATAATACTGCAGATAAGCAGCTGGCAGGACAGAAACCCAACAGCACTGTGGATGCAGAGAACCACTGATGATATATGCAATATTCTGTACAAGACCAAGATGCACCAAGACCCTTTCCTCAAATTCAATTTCTGTATTGTGTTCTGTGTGATGCTGGATTCTTCTTTCTGAGATGTCGTTTGTAGCAAATAAAAAAACAAATAATTCTAAAAATACCTCAAACATAGCCTTTCCCTTTTGTACAAAAAAAAACATCCTTTTATTCACCCGTATAAATAGACAGATATTTTTGTACGATTTGTCCCTTGACTAGTTCAATTACAAGAGAAGCCTCCTGCTTGAAGGTTCCAGGAGCCTGCGGCTTACCACAGATGACACTGTGAGTTTATGTTTATACATATTTCTTGTGCTTTATTCCTACTTTGTCAAGTGACTTTTATGTTGTGTTCTTTTCTGTGAATCTGATCTGGCTGTGAGCTCGGTCTGACACCAATCATCCTGTTGCTGTCAGACCTTAAAACTGTTTGTTCCTGCGCTGCTTTCAGCTCTGCTTTACCTTGTTCTGGCTTCATCACGACGTGCTCTGCTCCAGGGGGAAATTCATCCAGCGCGTCAGATGAAGATTAACTAAAGTCACCAAAACCATGCCTAGATATTTACCACCACTCCTGACTAATGCTCTAGAACCAGTGTATTGTTTTAAATATGGTGTAAACACTGTTTATTTAAAATAGGGTTGAATAGCCCAATACCTTTCTTTCCCTGCTTTCACTTACTCATATAGAAAGCTGGTGTTAAATCAGTAGGAACTGTTTCAACTTTTCCTTTAATTAGTCGCTGCTGGACGAAAAGTAAATCTTTTATCTCCGGTTCTTTTGAAAAGTGATCTGTGTGGTCTGTGTGTGAGTAAATCATATAACATTTTAAATATCCCCAAAATCCCTCAGATTCTACAGCTTTTCTAAAACAGAACGACAAACATCCTCCACATTCATTCCATCACGTCATGAAGTCAGCTAAACAAATGTCTCAACATAATCTGCTTTGGGGGTATTTGTCAAACATCTGTATGGACTTTACATGAGACCAGGTTTGGACTGTTGCACTTCCAAATCAGGTCAAGTAATGTTGCACGTGATGCCCGAGTTATTGCTGATTCCCCCCCACCTCCAAGTCTTTGTTTAAAATTATTATGTGAGATATTAAAATATCTAAATACTAAAATAATCCTTCATTACAGGGGAAGCATACGTCATTCAACATATTCATTTCCATTTAAACTCCATTTCAATGCATCATCATCAGTCATTTTAAGCACCTTTTCCTTTTAATTCACTTTTAAAAATCATATATTTGTCGGCTCTTTGAACAATCTGTGGTACTCGTTGAGCTGTGAACCTTCAGTGATGCTCGAGATTAACAACACACATCTATTATTATTATCTGATCTTCGGATCACGTGGCAGCCAATGACTTTTCCTCACACAGCGGATGAAAGACCAGATGTTGTAATGGTCTCTTATAAAATCCTTCATCTGCCACAAAGAAATAATAAAAGAAAAAAAAACAACAACAACAACAACAAAAAAAAACCTCAGTGCAAGTGCAACCAAAGACAAAGAAATGAAATCACTAAGCTGGGTTAACGTACATTACATTTTCAGGTAGGCACAAAGTCAGAGAAATAAGCCTTCACATTACACCAGTATGACCAGTTTGACCATCCACTCTGAAAGAAGAGATTCACTCATTAAGGCGTACCTAATGGTGTTTTAAGACCTTATTAAATATGTAAGAGCTACAGCTGAAATAGCTCAATACTAGAATGATAATAATAGTTACATTAAGAGTTTCAGATAGCATTTTGTCATGTTATATCATAGTTGTTGGATTTCTACAAAAGAAAGTAAAATTCAGAACCAAGCCCACTTTTTCCTTCCCCCCTTTCTGCCTTATTTCACAACTTCATCCTCACAACTTTCTTTCCTCCTTCAGTTTAAACAGCTACAAGAAAATCCACATTTGCATGATTAATAAGTTACATTTTTATACATACACACATACAGAGGGGGAGCTCGGAAGTTGCTTGGCACATTCTCATGCTTGACCAACCTCCTACAATCTAAATAACTATACTGTACAAGACACAGTAAAACAGGTCTTCTCACACCAGCGTCTCTCCCTGTTGAGTCATGAGGCTTCGGCGTGTGGAGGAGATGAAACAGGAGCCCGCACGGCCGCGATTGACAATTGTTCTGCATAATCATCCCGCAAAAGGAGGGCGTACACGACCCAATGCACTAACATGGAACAGTTCAGCTGTACATACAGTATCTTCACATACTGATAAAGTTTAGATTCATAATTTAATCTGTATATACCGTATCTTAATATGCTGGTACCAGGTATTCACAGTGACTCTAAAATAAAATTACAAGAGGAAGTTTTGTACAAGAAAACAACAGAGTCTAAGTGACTGGCAAACGTTTGGCATCCCTTCTTGTGTTGAGTTCAGAGTTTGCAGTTTTAGTTTGTGGTCAGTTCTGTTTTGATTTCGGCGGGATTCAGGAGAGCTGCCTGGGCTTTTTTTTTTTTTTTCTTTTTTTATTTGTTGGCACTGAGGAGAAGCAGTCCAACTCCTCTGAGAACACTGTTATTGGCGCCGCCGGCACTGGACACAGAAAGGTGAGGTAAAGGTGGCGTTAGGGGGACGAGATCTTATCCACCTTCTTATGTTGAGTAATACGTAACCTGGGCAGGCTGAATAAAGTACAGTATGTGCCCTGTCCAGTGTTGATTTTACAAAAGAAAGAAAAAAACAAAAAAAAGTGCAAGAACTACACAGAAACACACACAAACACACACCGGGGTGGGAATGGTAAGATTTCACCTACTGTCCTTACCGCTACCACTCATAAGCCATAGTAAACAATTACCCAAAATAGTCACCGAAGACATCCGCCAAACACAAAACATATCTAAATACAATATTCTGTATTTCACTATTAGTTCAAGGTGTTTTATTCAGACACCTAAAGCTATTTTGCCAGCTGAAAGAAAAGCTGCCTTTTGGCATTCTGTGGATCAGGCCAGCAGGAGGAGATCTTCTACAGTATGGCTGCTACAATAGTGAGGTTAGAAGATAACAGCTACAGGCAATCATGGAAGGAAGCTGGAGCAGTTCTTTCCTGCCATGAGTCTGTGTCTTCAGGAGAGGTATAACCCTTTTTTCAGTATCCCTTTAAGACTGTTTTTCAAACATACGTCCAGGCATGCTCAGTCCATTCTTTTTTTTTTTCCTTCCAGTTCCCATTCATTTGTTTGTTTTTTTTACACTGTCTCTCCCTAAAAACAGAATTTCTTAAATTACAGTACTACTGAGAAGTGAAGAGGGCAAACAACGACGTCCTTACGTAACGGACCTTCCTCTGAGGCCAGTCAGTCAGCGTCATTACATCTTTTGAAGTAGAAGGCTGCCTACAGGCTCTTCATTGTCATGTTTCCTTCTTTTTTTTTTTTTTTAAATCGAGGCCTTCCACACTACAAGCGCCAGGCAGAACCACACTCAGACATCGCAACTACACGTCTGGCAGGGAGGATAGCAATACTACTGTTCACATATATTATTGGTGATATACTGTATATATACACTTTTGGTCATTTTCGGATAAGACACCACCAAACATGCTATACAGTGTCTCTCAGTCTTAATTGCCACTTTTTTATGCAAGTGCTATTCAGCCCAGCTTGTCAAGTATTTGAAGCAAAGGTACACGCACACATGCGGCACACACACACACACACACACGCACATCCACACACATACTGTATCATACACACAACCAAAGAGAAGCACTCTGGCATATAGCAACACAGCAGCCTGTGCTGGTCAGTCTGTGGAGATCGTCACTGGATGCTGAAAATGTCTTTCTGTTTTTTTTTTGTTTTTCTCTTTTATGAATTGATTTGCATACTCCCTCACCGGCAGGCAGGCAGGTCCAGGATTCAGGACAGAGTCTGTGCTTGACACACAGGTTGAAGAGGATAGGTGTGTGTGTGTGTGTTTACTTTCGCAAATATGTATGAAGAAAACAAGTGCGTTGAGCGTACAGGAGCGCATTGTACGGTTTGCATCATGCCGCGGATTTCTGCGTAATTGTGCCGTGAAGCTAACAGGGCTTGTTGACGTTGCACAGCAGCTCGGTGACTTTGATGAGGCGGGCCACCGTGCTCTGCGACTCCTCCTGCAGCCGCTGGTTGTTCTGCCTGAGGCTCTGCACCTCGGCCTGCAGCACCGCCTTGTCCTCTTTCTCCTGAAAGACATCGGCACACAACAAAACAAAAGCTGTCGCTCAGATCGCTGTGGCAGGAACGGGAGGAGAGCGACAGGTACAGCGGTGGCTTTAAGGAAATTCGTGGGCACACATGAACACATGTGACATAAAACGACGCAGACGGTGTAGAGAAGCACATCACACGGCAGTGAGGAAGAGTAAAGTCGATCCAAAAAAAACGGCAGCAGAAACAATTAGTCAATGAACTGATCATTTGTTTGACATAATCGATTGCTTTTGCTTTAGTGATTTATCAGGTAAAAACAACCAAACATTTGCTGACTTTTCACTGTTGCATATCATTTATTCATTAAAATCAGTGCTTTAAGGGCGGCTGGTCAGATAACCAAGCACCTAATTACTTACAATGGGTATAGGGCTGCAACTAACAATTATTTTCTTGATTGAATAGTCTGACGATTATTTTTCAATCAACTGCTTCATTTGTAAAATGCTACTAAATAATAATAATAATAATAAAAACAAAAGATGGAAACATGATCACAAGTTCCCAGATTCCAACATGATGTCGTCAAATTGCTTGTTTTGTTACAAAACAGAGAAAAGCAGCAAATTCTCATGTTTTAATCAAATCCAAATTTCAGTCGATTAGTTTTTCTGTCAATCAACTAATTGTTTCAGCGCTAAATGTTTTGGATATTTTAGAAAAATATTCATTAGATTAATCAATTGTGAAAATAGTTATAGTTGCAGTCCTATTCAAGGACTTAAAAATAGAAAACTTGCCATATAATTGGGAGAATATATCATGCTTTTGTACACACAGAGACATATATACAGTATCGGCAAAAAAAAATCCTCAACACAAGCTCCTCTTGCGGGAGTAACTTCATCCACTGAGTAAGGCCATGAGGTGCGGCTGAGAGCTCCGGAAACACAAGCGGACTTTGTGTTGAGAATTGTTTTTCGTCCAAGCAGCCTTTGAGTTCATCACATACAGTATTCTGTGGCAGCAACATGAAAAATAAACAGAGCGACACAAATGTGCAGAAACAAAGTATAGATAACAGCATTTAAGTCATAAATACATGTAGAAAAAAAAAAAGTATGATACTGGAATATTGCAAAAAATCCAAAAATGTTTCTGTACACAAAATTATAAATAAATAAATGCCTTCTTGAGTGTTTAATTCATCTTCATAGTGTGTCAACTGTGACTTGAAATGGTTTGCATGGATGACAGGATATGCACAAGTAAACAAAAGGCTACAAATAGAAATTATCTCGCTCAGCAGTTTGAATACTTTCTCCTACCTGCTGACTCTCTGGTGGAGCTCACTGAAAATATTACCACAGAGAAAAACATTCATGGAAGTCAAAGCACCTTTTGCAGGTCATCCTGCAGCTTCTTCAGCATGGCCTCCAGCTGCGATACCTTCTCTTCTAGGTGGCCTGGAGAGTCACTGCAACAAAGAGAGGCAGTGACACTTCATCAAAAGCGAGTACAGATGTTTTACAGTTCAGTGATCAGAAAGTGCATAAATGTAAACCAGAATGTTCGGGTCGCGCCGGCTTCTGAGCCATCAAATCAACAAAAGCAATCCCTAGAAAGTAGAAGTTCTCCTGCAGTAACACCTCCCTTCATCTCACACAGGTTGAGTGAACTTTTCAATTTGCTTGATTGGTTGTGGAGCCGTGTGTCAGTCTGGCAGCCTCAGAGCTGCAGACTCTGTCCCTGCTGCCTTTAATGAAATCCATAACACTCCGAGATCAATTTACAGTAATTGCAGCGTCTGATGAGCGCACCCATTCTGAGTGAATGTAGTCATCCCATGATGCATTTCGTCTGACTGCTGTTACATATAATGACTATACCCGACAGAGCGAAGGAAAAGCGTTCTCCTGGTGAAGCAAACATAGCGCTATTGTTAAATGATTTGCGTCTGGGTATCTATTCTTAAGCTTCACGACGTGGCTGCAGGTTTGACCTTTAAAACTCACAAATCATCAGAATGTTTCTTGAAAAAACTTTAGCAATTTGCTTTTCATCGTGTTCGCCAAATATAACCTGGCATGTGTGAGCAGAAAGAATAAGTCTGCTGAAAATTTTGAACAAAAGAAAATTTTGTTATTTCTCATGATGTGAGATTATTCAGATCAGTAAATTCACATCCATAGATGCATGTGAACAACTCATGATGAACTCCATAAACTGTCCTGGCGCACTGTACATACAAACCTCACTCAAATTAAATACTGCATTTAGCTTAACTTATACTCGTCTTTTCATTTTGAGTTCTCTTTGCTTTGTGCCCACATTCAGCTTCTCATTTCGAGCACAAACACACACGAAACTGTTAATGTTCAGCAGTGTTGCGATCATTCATTCATTTATTTCAGACTTTGATTGTTGTCGATGTGTGATGTTGTTTCCGACGTTTGTGAGGCCGAGACCACCGCGACCGAGACTCCTGTAGTGATTAATGACTTCGGGCCAGCGTTCATGTACAGAGTTGTTGTTCAAATGTTAATTACTGCAGCAGTCCTGTAGCTATGCAGCATGTGGGGCAGGGGAGCCCTGACATAAAATGTCAATATGGTGTACAAGTTATTTTGGAAAGGACAAACTAGGCTTTTCATAATCACATATTGTGAGTTGATGTGTTTTCAAGTCGCCTAAACTGGGGTGCATGAAGTGTTTTTAAGTTGAGATTCAGTAAAGCTCAGGTACTTTGTAGAGTTCATGTTACTCAGTTATATAGTTGTACCAGCTTGGTTGAATTTGACGAAACTGAGAAACACCAAGTTATTGTATTTTTAGAAAACTACGGCTTACTCATATAACACGTGTCCATTCTACACAGATCATCATTTCACATTATTTGACACACTTTTTCCAATCAGTTTCCTAATTTTGTTTCGGTAAACCTAACCTATTATAAGCATTTTACACACGATGTCATTTTAACAGACAAACAGTAATCAGTGCTGACCTGTACAACATGTGGGTGGACATACGCTGCACTTGTACATACTTGGAGACGTGGAGTGAAAAAAAGCTTTACATTGGGGGTTTGCTTGTTTTTTACTGACTCACTTTATGTTTTGCTTTTGGCCAACAGTCTTGTGGACTTGCGTTGCAGCAAGCAGGAGGAAAATAAGGCAAGCACAGGATGAGTAAAATGAAAAATAAAATGGATTGGAGCTGCAGTTGGACAGAGAGATGGCCGTAGCAGCGAGTCCGACACACTGTGCAAACATCGCTTATATGTGCATCACTGACTCAGCAAGAGGCCTCTCTTTATGAGGGAGAGAAGCCATCACACTGACTCAAACAGTTGGATGTAGCCGATAAAGCCTAAATAATTGAGAGAGAATAAAGAAGCAGGCCTGATTGAGTTAAAAAAAAAAAACATGTGTGCAATGATTCAGACTACCTACACAGATATTGAGCTGTCTAACCGTGTATGTACTTTATAGCAACCCACCTCTCCTTTGGGTCTTTCAGCTTGCCGTCTGTCTGGTCTGCTCCTCCTTGGGAGGGGTCTCCGGCTTTGCGATCTGTGAGGAACATCGTCCACATTATTATCATTTAAAACAGCTATGTACAATAATCTAAATTAAATATGAAGGAGACGGAGATGGGAGAGGACTTCTCAGAACATGGGAGTCATTAGGCTCATTCAGGATGAGTCAGATCAGAATCATTCACCGGAGCACAGTGAAAGAGGTTAGACTTCTGTCTGACTTGATTCTGACTTGCTCTGATGTCATGATGATGTAGGGAATGACACCATTATGACATCAAGGCGGCAGCGGTTTTTGGAACCGCAGTTGCTCTTAACTGCCTGCGTGGCTTCGAGGCATGATGGGAAATATGTTGCTTTCACCAAAACTACCAGCCGACTGGTTTAGATGTTGACTCAACAACATGACGTTTGATAGAAACGTATCATTTTAGTTAGATTGAAGCGATTTAGATTATATTTGTTTGGTATCAAAGGTGTTTGCGTTACAGAATACACGTTATGTGGTTGATGATGACATTTATCAGAGAGGCTGAATACCTTCAGATTACTGCAAACCAATTTAATTTCGTACTTATTTACTACTTAAAGTATTTAACAACAACAAAACCTGGTGAAAGATGTGTGGATACTTAAAATAACATCTGTACAGTTTGACTATCTGACATCAATAAGAAACACTTTGACTTGTTTTCTATCCTCTGTAAATTCTGACTAATTTTAAAAATGTTTTTAGTTTATTTATGTAGCTTAAGATGGACAGATCTGCTCAAACAGTTCACATACCAACTGATCTGATGTGGACTTACATTAAGTAATAAGGAGGCTGAACCAAAAAAAGATCAGAGATAGGCTTCTCTGTCATAATTAAAACTACTGCATTCAAATGAATCTTAGTATCTGATAACATTTAATCACATGAGTGTGTTTTTGTACAGACTGATTGCTGTCCGTTATTCAAGTAAGGTGCTTCCTAAAAGAACTTTTCTTCCTTAGAATGCAGATCTATTGCACTTATATATGCTACATGGTCAGAAGTATGCAGACACCTTAACATTTCAAATCAGTGGCTATTAATCTCTATGATTTTAAAACCTGGCTGCTGGGATTTACTCCCAATCAACACAATATTTCACCACGAGAGGCGTCAGCACACTTTTGGTCATACAACACATATGCAGTTAGACTACCAGAAGGTAAACTACAAAATAAAGTGAGTCTTTTTAACCTGAGATGAACAGCCCCTGGCTTCTCTCTGTGTTTATGACTGCACTAACCACTAAAGCAGCCTGTTGCATTATTCACGTGTGAATACGCAGTCAGTGAAGTGTGCAAACGTAAACAGCTCCTCACCCTCTCGTGACAAAGCCTCCAGGATGCTGCGGCAGGCTGTGGCCAGGTCAGCGATGGACTGCCACTCCTCCTCAGTGGAATCCGTGGTCTCCGAGAGAACTGTGAGAAAGAAGTCGGGCTTTATTATTCATTTATTTGACTTGAAATGGTGGCAAGGCACAAATAATTCATGCAGTTGCAACCTTAAAATCAAATAGTAATAAAGGTAGAATACCTGGTTATATCAGATATATACAACATTAAACAGTGGAGATAACTGTTGGAATTAACAATGGCAGAAATAAATACAACAAATTTTTAAAAAGAAAGACAGTTACAATCAATAAGAGCAGCAATTCAGCCTTGTCTCAGTGGTATTAATAAGGTGAAGTTTGCTGATTTTTCAAGTATGTAGCAGACTCCTAACTCGGCATGAATTTTTCAAGCATGTCTGTGAGGAAATACAATGGAAACTAACACTCCAGGAGAACAGGGCTGAGAGATTGTAAAATAGCCTCATAAATAAATAAAAACAAATGCTGATCTCCCTCACTGACAGAGCAGCCAGGCCAGCTTTTTTTTTTATGTAGTAGGCAGTGTTGTGTCCCACAGCATCACACTATCAAATGAAACAGTGTCTCAGTGTATCTGCAACAATACAGGAGAACAGAGGGACTGCAGATTTTGTTCACAGCCAGATAACCCCCCTGGTTCTGCAGTAACAAAGAGTCCCCACTAGGGGACACTGTTGTGCTAATGCTGGTTGGATTCTGGGTCAGAGAACACAGCATGCCTGCAGGTTCACAGTGCACTGTATACTTCTGACCTTCTGAATTATCTTTGACACCAGTTTAGTTGAAATTTATGGCAGCACAATCAAAACAGAGCAGATGAAAGTCATGATGCAAGAAAATTGAGCCTGATATCATCAGGTTTTGGTAAATTACTGTGTCCGAGTTTAATAAGAACATTTTCAAAATGACATTTAAACATGACATTTACGATGTTTTTGCTTTTTGAGGCCCTTAAATTTCATTACTCGGTTAAAAGAGTCGCTTTTAAAGACCTACAGACCTCCTGTGAAAGAATGTGATGCAAAACAATCAGAGGCCTCAGAAGCCGCCCCCACAAAAATCAGAAGAATCTGATGAGAGGATGAGCAAGTGTGCTCTTATGGCGGCTAAACGATGAGTCTCATAGTCTCAGTGGAGGCCGAGCAGATGGTGTAAGAGGGGTTCCTTGATTTGGGGCTGCCTAAAACTCCACCCCTCCCACTACCCATCTGTCCCCTTTTTATCCCAGCCCTGGCAGGGGGTGGCAGCAGAGCAGGGGTGATATTAGATTAGCGGAACAGGGGGCAGCGTGGATGAAAGAGGAGGAACAAAGGGGATGCAGTGGGGACTAGAGGGAGGATAATGAAAAGAGGGGTTTAAGGCAGGAAAAAAATCTGGAAAAAGGAATTTGAGGCTCAAATCAGCCAGAAATGATTTGCAAACACGTGTAATTGTTCCATTCTGGCATCATTTGAGCAGTTGTGTCAGCTGCCGAGTCTGTGAAAGGAGCTTTGTTTTGAGGCCATAATCGGGGTCATAATATCTCTGTGACTCCTCATTAATACTTCTATATCTACTTTTCTATTTCCCACACTCCCATCATTGTTTTTATTAAGGAAAACGACCTAAACATATTTACAATGAATGCATTTGTATGCATGTATTTGAATTTCATGATAGAATTGTTAAAAATCAGCTGAAATAAGGTAGTACTCACTCTTTGTGATGGAGTTGTGAAGACTCAGAGCTCGTGAATTTCTTTCAGCTCGATCCACGCACGACAACCGCGAGGACGAGAGAGAGGAGTCGCTCGCCGAAGCTTTGTCATCGCCAAACTCAGCCGCCATGAACTGCAGAGAGGACAGAGGTGGGGATAAAGAGGGAACAACGCTGTCAGACGGGGGATGGAGCGTTGGTGGAAAAGCCACTCAGTTGTCTTGGTGTCTCGGTTTGTCACCTGTTCGTCCTCTAAGGGAACCTTGGGTTTGACAGCCAGGATGAGATCAGGTGTGGCGTCCCTCAGCTCCCCGAGGTTCTCATAGATGTGGCGGTCCGCCTTCACCCCCACGTTGTCGTACACATGCCTGTTCATCGGGGAGATGGAGTGAGATGTGGTGGACGGGACAAAAAAAAAAAAAAGAACACAGAGCAAATCTGCTATTGAAGCTTCGTGGCCTTTTTTTTTAATCCAATCCAGAGGTCAAATCAGAAATTGGAGCGCTCAGATAAGTAATCTCCAGTATGGCTTAGATTTGGGGCCTGATTGACATTTGCTGTCCTGCACTCCCAAAATGATCTATCAAAAACAGCACGTGATGCAGTCCAAGTCAAATCATTCAGTTCTGCTTTGTGTGATGATAAAAAGAAGTGAAATTCAATTTGGTGGGCAGCAAAATTTAATATGAGCCCTCGTGAACGTTTCCTTTTTTTGCACGGTTTCTTCCTCAAACTGACCAGTGTGCTGAAAGTGATTTGGCTGACAGATAGAGACACTGCTGTGACTGACAGGACTGTCAGACGAGGACCTTGATGCTTAAAAGGAAGTTGAAATAATGCACGGCGCAGTAGAGCTGCAGCAATTAATTGATTTGTTTGGAATTTTTAAAGTAATGGTTTGCTATTATGATACTGAACTAACTGGTTTGAAAAAAACAAAAACAATAAAGGCTTTGTTTTTCTCAAAATTGAATATTTTCTGGTTTCTTTCCTCCTCTATGACAGGAAACTGAATATCTTTGATTGTGGTCCAAGTAAGACATTAATTGACCTTTATCGCCACTTTCTGACATTTTACAAACCAAACAACTAATTGATCAATCAAGAAAATAATCAGCCAGTTGATTGGCAATGAAAATTATCACTGGAACAATCCCTACAGTGCAGACCATTAAGTAGGTAACCTTTTCTTTAAAAACAACCCGTCAGTCATTATGGTTCTGAAACAGCAACAAAGCTGAATCCATTTTCACTTAAACTTTTTTTGTCTACTATGGAACAGTTGACGACATTCTGTTCAATCAACCAAACCATTTCCTGTTAGAGAAAAAGAAGTGGTGGACGGGGCTTTCAGTTTCATTCCCGAAGCACTATTACAAGTCATTTCAACTAAAACACCCTCTATTAAACTGTACTTATGCATTATAGCAAAATGTACTTCAGTGCTCAAAAGCAAACATACTCCCTGCTGAAAAAATGGCCCCTTTATGTGTCTTATGCTTTCAGCAGGAGTCTTGTTGTTTGAGGCTTATGTAGGGCTAAATCTAACGGTTATTATTGTTACGGATTATTGTGCTAATTGTGTGTATCTTCAAATGTCTTGTTTGGTCCAACTAACAGGACGTTAGATTATTCAGTTCTCTGTAGTTTAACAAAATCAGCAAATCATGACAACTATTTACTAGATACCAAAGCATTTAATGAAGTCTTATCTGACAAATCAACTAATTAATCAATCAACAAGTAGTTTAAGCCTAAATTATATATTATCATTGTTATTTTTTTTTACAAAATGTCACATGTTTGAATGTAAAATCTTAATTTGTAAAGTAACCAGTACCTAAGACTTTCAGTTAAATGTAGTGGAGTAAAAAGTATAATATGTAATCGAAGTATGAACAGTCAAATTGACACTAAATGTACTTAGTTACTTCCCCATTGATGGAAAAAGCAATAAAACTGAAAGAGGATCATCAAAGTGAGTCTCCAATGTGAGACACGAAGTTTACACACTGCAGTGCCAAAACAGTGACACAGTCCTCGGTGTCCTTCCTGCCCACCTCGTCCTTTTCAAGAAATAAAAAGTGATGCACAGACTGAGATTGAATTGTGTTGCATCAGCAGCTCAGTGTATCTAAACAGCCTCAAACCAGCAGCGTCCCTTGTTGTTTTTATTATGTTTTTCTCCATCAGACTCGCTTCATTGAACACTGATGTCAGCTCCGGCAACTCACCCGTCGCACGTGTCGCTGTAGGACGGCTGTCGCTCCAGAGAGAGGCTGCGTGTGAGCTGCGAGGTGCTGCCCTCCTGGCTCTGATTGGCTGATTGGTCCTGCAGAGAAGTGGCCCGTAGCAAAGGTAAGCTGGGCGGCGTGAGGAGCGATCCCTGACCTCTGTCGCTTTGCCCTTTGTCACACGGCTGCTCTTCGCCCTCTTCGGCGTCCACCTGCACCTCCGTCGTGTCCGCCTCATCGACCCCGCCTGCCTTCTGCTCGTCCTCCCTGGCCTCCTCCTCTTCCTCCTCCTCCTCCTCTTCTTCCCTCTCATCCAGCACCCAGGCCTCTCCGGACTGATCCTCGCCCGGCTTGCACTCCGCGTCCTTGATGGCTTTCAGGTACAGCTCAGAGAAACTTCTGCACAACAAACAACATACTCTGTTGGAATAAAACCATCACGCCTCTGTTTTTTTGTTGCACCATGAGTCATAAATTAATCTAGAAGAAGCCAAAAACAATGATGAGATGGGAAGAAAAAAAAAGCGCAGCATTTGTCTAAGCTTCTATTACACTGCTTTGAAATCACAGAGCCTCCATTTTCCCCTCACGAATTATGACATCTTTGAGACAATTTGTGCTTTGTTGTCACTGAACAAGCATTTCAGCGCTGAAATATAAATAAAGCAGGGGGGTTCTCTGAGGATACTTCTGCTGCCGGCTTTGAAATGTTTTTTGAGTTAACTGAGAGCTGCAGAGGTGGCTGGTTTAATGTTAACAACTCTGTCCACAGCTATTTCTGCAGATTTTAGCTGAATGAAAAGCAGCCTGTGTCAGTGTGATTAAAGATCATTAGAGGGATTGATTGGTTGTTAGCCAGCTGGTGTGACACCGATGGCAGCATCAACAAAACAGTGACCCCTGAGTGTCTTGTTGTGAACACCCACCACCTCTCTGTTTTGCTTTATACCAAGTGAGCCACTTCTCCTCCCCCTAATCTGAAGCCTGACCCACCTGCGAGGCTTCCCGTTCTCGTCCGGCGGGATGACAGTGATGTGGATCTTGTGCGCAGTGCGGAGCAGCCTGGTCCTCTCCTCGGGGCTCAGGTGAACCAACGAGTGTCCGCAGAGCCGCACCACGCGAGCCCACAGCTGCAGGCCTCCGCTCTCGGCGTAGCAGAACCGCTGCAGCTCCGTCACGAAACCCTCCTCGTTCATCAGGAAGCCCGGCTGCCCGACTCCGTCACGCAGAGGGGTGACCTCCAGCGCCTCGCAGCCCCTCGTCACCAGCTGCAGAAGAGCACATCCGGATGAAGGAAGGAATCAGAAACACATTCACCAGCCTTGTGCAAAATTTCAGGCCACGGTCACCTACCTCCAGCCTCTGCACCACTTCTCGTATGTCCTCCGCCTGGCTCTCCATCACCGTGATCGACACCGACTCCCCTCGCTCGTAGAAGATATCCAAGCAGGGTCCCCCCTCTTTAGTCTCCGTCACCGCCTTCCAGCCGATGACGTCCCTGCAGGAGCAGTTGAACACCACCCTGCGAGTGCACCTCTCGATGAGCACCACCGACTCGGCCGACACCCCGAGAAGACAGGGGAGTTTGTGCTCTCCTGCCTCCCACTCATCTCTGCAGTTGACCATCACGGCCCACACCAGCGCCCCGGCACTGTGCAGCTCGGCCCCCTTGGCGCCCTTCAGCTTGTCTTTGCGCTTGCCGCCCAGAGAGAGCAGGGGGAACTTGGTGGAGGAGTCGATGGGCGTGGTGGTCACGTAGTTCTCCGCCAGGTCCTTCAGGTACTCCTGCCTCGTGCGCGTGGCCATGGAGCGGAACTTCTCCGACTTCTCCGCGGCGTTTTCAGCGTTCACAGCTTTTGCCAGGAGGAAGTCTCTGAAGGCCGGCGAGCGAGGGAAGCGGGCGCCCTTAGGGAACAGAGGGCCAAATAATGGGATGTCTTTAGAGCGTGTCACAGCCACCCTGAGAGGGAGAGAGCAAAAACAAAGGGGACAGAGTGAGAAAGAGGCCACAGCAGGAACATTCAATCTATGTCTTGTTTTCAGTGCAGGAGATACTCTGCAGCAGTGCACAGATTTCCTCCCAAGCTGCCAGAAACAACCAAGTTGTGGCCGTAACACCTGTAATAACATCTGTGTTCACACTGATTTACAAGCATATATTGTAAAGCATATGGAGATTAAAATAGTCTATTTTTATGTCTTTTCCTCAAATCTTTGTGATCACTTATTTCACCTCACAACTTGTCATACATCACACAGGCTGGACTTCATTGTCTGGAGATATTTCAGCTTATACAGAAGGGTAAAGGCTCCTTGGAAGGTGAAAAGATGCATTGATCTTTCATTAAATTCCTGAGCATCAACGTAGCGGTAATAGTGGTAGAATATTAGATAGGATGAAGTCAGACCTGTAATAGGTGTTGTCAGTGCAGGGCTCATGAACCTGAACGATAATGAAGACATGTTGGAAATGGGAGCGGATGGACTTTGGAGTGAAGGGCAGCGCGCCGGGCTCCTGGAACACGATCGTCACGATGTCGTTACCTATGTGTCGCTTCCTCAGCAGCTGACGGGACAAAACAGAAACATAGAGATTAATTAAACTAGCCGGCATCAGAGTAAAACCACAGAGCACAACGAGACACATCTGATCATCAAGCCCCCGATGAGTTTCGATAGAATAATCCAACTGTGTTTCCTAAATCCTGATCACATGGAGCAGGTGATGCAGCATTTTTAAGATTTTCATTGTGTTTCAGTCACTTCAGTTACTTTAACCCTAAAATACTAAAACATGTGTCATGCACAAACGTTTGGTTGATAAAGAGATGCCAGCACATATTCCTGAGTCTTTTGTTCTCCACTAAAACAGTTTTCTAAGCTTTATACTTTATGATTACTGCATTTGTATCAATTACCCTGCCCACACGCCCGTTTCCATGTAATTACTGCTGAATGCATTGGCAAAGTTTTAACTATATTGTTTACAAGGGATGAACAATATTGGATTTTTGCTGATATCCAATATGCCGATATTTTCCATTTCATTCTGGCTGATGCCGACACAGATATTTGCTCATATTTTTTTCACGTAACTGCAGAAAACATCAGGTCTCTCCTGTAGTGGAATTAACATATTCTAACACCTACACTTCCAATGGCCCAGTGGCGGATGCCACTGGGCCATTGGAAGTGTACAATGCTTTTCAAATGTACACATTCTCTGGCCAAATAAGAAAACCACTTCAATTTACATGTGGCAGCTTTATTTTTGTGTAACATTTTCAAACTAAACAGACATTATTTGTCTGTAAATAGTAAGTTTGGGTCCACGTTGACAATGAATTTAAAGCCTTTATCAGCTTATACTGATGACTTGTTGATTTTATGGAACTGTAGCTTAAGTTTAAACATTTGGTAATTATGCTTATGTTCTTTCAATGCAGATCTCAGAGACAGTAGCTGTTGCCCAAGATTCAAATAAATGCCAAAAAATAAAATGACAAACAAAATTATTTTTCAAAAACACAACTATAATGTTAATTGAAATCATAGCTAATTTGTGAAATGTAAACACTCTTGTGTCTTGTAACTTTGACTTCATTGATTATGTAACAGGAAATTTTTACGACTTGAAAAATAGCACTTCCTTCAAAATAAAAAAAAAAAGAAGCCAAAAATGAATCTAGATGGGAAAAAAAGCACAAGACAGACTTAAGAACAGATTATGTAACTAAAACCACTGAAACTCAAACCGCTGCTGCCTAAAGAGCAGACGGTTTAAAGAGGCATTTCAGGGCTTTGTCACTACCATGTTTTGTTTTATGTAAACCTTTAATCTATATTAGTATGTCATGTCCAGTTTCTTTGTAAATGACAGAAAACAGGCTTAAAGCACAGACGGCACATTAAGACGTGACAGCCAGCTGAACGGGAAGGCTGCCTGTGAGGCGGCGCTGAATACCTTTATGGTGGGAGTGAACACTGGGGGGCAGGATTTTTATGTCATGCTTGTTGCAGAGCACAGAAGCTTTTTCTAAAGCTTTTACCAAAGCATGACAGTCTGAACAGAGATGGCTAGTGAAGGTTGTGCTGAGTCTGATGCAATCTTTTGAAGAACAGAGAAGGAACATTTGAGGGGAATTGTAATACTGTGAACTTCAAGGGATGAAGTTGAAGAAAAAAAACGGTCCTGCAACACAAAGGGAAGGAAAGCTATATGTGCTGTGGGTTGGGTTGAGGTTTGTTTTACCTGCTGTGTGTTGTTGGCTGTGTAGGGCAGCATGGTGGACACATGAAACATAATCTCGTAGTCCTGGTAGCGCGTGTAGAGGGAATGTGTTCCAGTTGAATCCGCTGCAGAAAACACACACGTCACACAAAGAGACAGACAGGTAGAGATTTAGCGAAATCAGTCCATGTCTCTGAGTGAAAAACTGAACTCAAACTGTCACAGCCAGGCTGAAATCTGTCCCATTTGCCGTTCTCTGCTGCTCACTGAAGGGAAAACAGCTCGGAGATAATCAGCAGTGACTATGCTATTTTGCAGGCATTACTCAGATTACATGTGGCGAGATAGGAGTTATCTTAGGCTTTCAGTGGTGCACTGATGCCCTTCGGATAATGGTACTGCGACAAGGTGAGATGCAGCCAATAGATCCGGCGTGTAGTGCATGTTTTCAGCTCACTCTTGTTGTCCAGCTGAGCTCGGTATTTTTCCCAGCCCTTCAGCCGCACCCGCTCCCCGAGCAGATCCAGGAACTCCTCAAACGCTGGTCCGGAGCTCTCGTTGTTGTACATGTCCTCCTCTGAGCTCTGGCCGGCCCGGCAGTACATCACCCCGACCTTTCGCTGAAAGTTCAGCTACAATGGAAGACAGAGGAACATGGAATTTATAGCACAATTTGCATTTATATCACATTTTTTTATTCAAATTGTTAACTACTTAAATAGAAAAACCATTTAGTTTTCTAATTTGACAGCTTACTTCACACTTCAGAAAGGTTATTTGCACATTTCTACGCAAGTTCCAACCGCTGAATGTCAACAAGGTTCACACAAGCACACAAGACAGCTTATTTAGTTGTTCCTTTTTTAAACTGGTTAACCTCAAAGGAGGTTAGGACGGTTGCCTCGCAGCAAGAAGTGTAAGGGCTGGTTGGTTTGATGGGGCCATTCTGTGTGGACTTTGCATGATCGCCCTGTTTCTCTGTGGGGTTTTTTCTTGGGTGCTATGGCTTCCTACAGCCAATTCACCCACCACATGCACGGCAGGTGAACTGGCTGTAGGTGTAAATGTGAGTGTGAACGGTGTTTGTCTCTTTGTGTTAGGCCTCGTCCAGGGTGTAATCCAACCTCTCACCCTGTGTCAGCTGTGATAGACCTCTAACTCGACTCTACACGATAAAGCATTTATATCTAATGGATGGAAAACCTTGAAGGTGGAGCTGGGAGTTTCCAACAGTACACTGAGTATACTAAAATATGAATAATAGCCCCTGCACTGTAATAAAAATAAAGATTTCCCCCATGGTGACAGTAAATAAACTATCCAGCAGTTAACAAAAATAATCTTGGATAATCTTAGAGTCTGATTAATTAAATGTTTGGGCCATTTGTTGGTCTTATGCTTAAAGACTTGCTGGCTTCTTTCATGTCATTTGATCTCAGTATTATGTCATTATGTTGAACATTTGGATGAACGAATTAATTGTTAGTGGAAAAAACTGAAATCAAATTTAAAATTAATTTAAGTCAGTAAAAAATTACACAAGAGATATCAGAGAAAAAGCACAAAAACACATAACAGAAATGGCTATTACTTTCAATGAGTGAAGAACAATAAAGTGAGAAATTATTGTAATTATTGTTTTTATGGGACTAAATTAGCTGCAGTCCTACAGGGTGACTGAACAGTCAACATGGTGGCAGAGGTAGCTGTAATAACTTTGCTTTCACACCTAAACACACCTGATAGATCGCTGTGGACAGCAGGTGTAGACTGTAAATGTCAATTTTTCAACAAATAAATGCGCTGGACACTCCGGCCTGACCTTTGAAAAAGAGCTTTCTGATGCTATTTGTCACCGTTCAGTATCCCGACACAAGCGACAGTCTTTAATATCGCAGATGTAGCACTACTCACCCCCTGCTCATCCAGCTTCAGTAGGGTGTCCCGGACCTTGGGGGAGTTGGAGGCCAGGCGAAGACAGTGCAGGTTTAGTTCAGGCATGATGAACTCCAGCAGCCTCTTGGGAGACAATCCTCTGGGGGTCGTGTGACGGGCAGCAGAGGGCACCGACTCCTCCAGGATGGAACCTCGCAGCGTCTTCATCTGAGGTACAGGATTCACATTCAACACATCCAGTCAAATCCATTTCTCATGCGCTGAACCTGAGGAGAGCTTTGAAGAGAGAAAAGTGCCGGTTTTACCTCTGTGGTGCGAAAGATGATTCTGTAATTGTACTGAGCTCCGCTGGTTCCTTCCTTCTCCTCTCGACGGAAACTGATGGCCACTGGACCGAGGCGATCATCCATTCCAAAGAAGTTCTGGTGTTCTGTGAGGAAATTACAGCCAAATATATATATATAGTGAGAAATAATAATTGAAATTGTGTGAGCATGTCGGGGTTGAAATATGAGGCTTGCAAGGGATTGTACAAAAGTTATTAGGGTGCAAAGTGGAATTACATCTTATATTTGATTGTATTTTTAAATAAAGCAAGACCTTTCTCAGGAGTATTGTAGAGTAAAAACAATATACTGCATTTGTTTCAAATACAACAAGATAGTGAAAGACATAGCCATGATGAAGTTAAATTAAAAAGCTGTTAAAGAAATGTTTATCACAGCCACCAACTCAGTTACCCAGGAAGAACTGATGCCAATTTTGGTGAGAAAAATAAAGCCCTACAACAGAGGCAGTGTCCGGTGGACATGGCCAAAAAGCATGTTTGTTATCCACAGCACACACACAGCTAGTTTTTGTACAGTGAAATTTCACAAGGAAAGGCTAAATTAATATATAAACCTTGGCTAAAAATTTAAAGAGCCTTCCTACTCTCCCTTTAGAATTAAAAATACATAACTCTCCCACTTTTTTTCCCTTCCTGCTCCACACTAATGATTATCACTAAGTCCCTAAATGACAAGATAAGAGACAATAGCAATGTGTAAAAAAAAAAAAAAGTGTCTTAGATTCATTAGCACCTTCATTTACTTAAAGTAATTGATTTTTATCTCTCTGCTACTGTTCTCTTCACTCACTCAGCAGAAATGAAATCACCCAAAGTTACAGTTGACCTCCATGACACTGCAGTGTGGCGCCTACCTTTCATGTAGAAATATTTGCGATAGTAATGGGCTCCCAGGTCGGCATGCTCTATAAAGTAGTTGCTCTTGCCCTGGAGCTGGACGTGACTCTCTCTGGGCTCCTCCAGCACCGAAACGGCATCGTTGGGGGTCCGCAGGCTTGACCACAGTCCCCGTCTGCCCTGGGACCGACCCAGACCCACCTGCTCGTCTCCCCCTGTCTCGTTTCGGAAGTGCGGGCAGCTGAGGAGGAGCTCATTATCATTGCCGTCGCCTTCATCCAGCAGCAGCGACTGCTCGGGGTCATCTGCATTGGCCCCGTTGCCTCCTCCGCCCTGTGCAGGTGAGGAAGGGGTGGACTGGGGGAGGGGGCGCAGCTGGGAGGCAGCCGAAGCCCCTGAGGTGATATTCTTTTTCCGTCCAATGCTGTCTCTGTTTGTGGCCGCCTCGGTGAGGTCAAAGAGGATGCTCTGAACGTCATAGTGGGCAAAGTTCCTCACCCAGGCTCCGCCCCCGATGTTGTCGTACGGACCTGGTTGAGGGATCTGAGGGGGGACAGGTTTGGACTTTTTAATAAGACTGTCAGGTTTCGGAGGCTTCGCAGGTTTTGGGGAGTCTCCTGAAACGGACAGACCCCTGAAGAATCCGTCAGGCTCTGGAGGGTTGCCCTGAAGTCCTAAAAGCAGGAAAGGGTCTTTGAAGCGGAGGGCATTGGGGCTCAGGGGCCCCTGGTCATCTGCGCTCGGCTCCTGAGCTTGAGTTTGTCTTTCCAGCGACGACAAGCTGCCGTATTCCCTGTGTAGCAGCACCCCTGAGTCCCCCTGAGCGCCCGCACCCACCTTCTCACCCACCACCCGAGCTGCTTTCCCCCCTGCCTTCCCAGAGGAGTCCAGGTCTCCTAAGGTTACATCGCTGTTGCTCCTCTGCATGATGTGGCCCCGGCCCATGCCCCGCAGGTTCAGCCCCACCCGGCTCGGAGTGAGGCTGTCCGCTTCGGCTCCGTCGCCGTCCCTCCTGGGGGGCCACTCCACCACACCGGCCTCCCGCTTGGGGTCAAAGTTAACGGTGGCGATTGGCGGCCGCACATTCTGACGGCGAAACTTGCGGATGAAGAGGTCATCTGACTGCATGGTGCTTGAGAAACTGACTCCGGTCCGGTGACGTTTTCTCCAATGTGTTCCAGAGCTTTCTGCTCTCCCAGTTAAATTTCTGTCCTGGTCTCTATGGTGCTGGTGTGAAGCGGGAACACTGTGCACGAAGATGAAAAATCCAGCTGAGTGAAAGCAACAAATGTAGTCCTCATTCACACCACTTAAGACTGGTGAACCTTCTCAACCCTCGAGGCTCTCATAGAGGCCCCTGCGAGACGCCGCGTGTTGTCAATGAGTTTCTTGAGTGTGAATGATGAAGACAGAGGAGAAAATGCAGCTGTTGCTTGCTGCACGGGTCCATCCAGGTGTGCAGATGTGTGGTTGGGTGGTACTCCAGTCGCGGGGTGCTCCTTCCTGTGGCGTGAGGATGAGAGGATCATCACTGGAGCCCGACTCTCTGCCCTCTGTGTTGGAGAGGTCCTGTCTGTATCGACTTGTCTAACATGGCAGCCGTTCGTTTGCACTCTTCAGTGCCTGCAGCCTCCGTTTTGGTCTCCTCCACTTGCCACCTGCATAGAAAAAAAAAAAAGAGAAAGAAACATCATCTTCCTCATCGTTCACCTGCACTACAATCACCTAAATCGACAGCTTTATATTCAGCCCACAGTAGCTTGTCGGTGAGTATCTAGAAAACACTCTGTGGGGGAGAATAGCTTTGATAAACAAGTATTGAACTCCAACAATAAAGCAGCAAGCAGGTCTGACGTGCGTTTTATTGTTGAGTAATGCCTTGTACCTCTGTTTTCTGTTTTGTCTCGTTATTATTCTTTCCTTTAAACACTTTCCGTTCCAAAGTTTCCCTAAATAGTTCCATAGCAAACTTAATGCTCGCCACATCCACCCTGCACACGCTCACAATAGACAGTATTAACAAAGGGGAGGGGGCCTTCCTGGCTTACTGACAGTGTGCCAGCATACAAAAAAATTAAGTGTCTCTCAACCTAACATAGGCTCACAGCTTTGCAGTTTACTTCTGCACCAGCATTTAAAAGCATCTAAAAGCAACAACAACACAGCCTTTGTTAATATCTACAGGCATTGCATTTAAGCATGGAAGTGATTATTTTCACTACCTCAAGAGGTTAAAAGTCACTTACAGACAACGGCTTTGTGCTACAGACTAAAAAGCAGAGTGCTTCCCTTTTTTTTGTTTCTAAGGCCTAATAGAATTCATCGCTTTAAGTTTTGACAGCGACTTACCCCACGAACTGGATGTCGTTTAAGGAACAGATCAGCCACTTTCTGTCATCATTTGTCACCCGTGCCCCGTCTTTGACCAAACTGACGTCAATCAACTCGAGCTGAAACCTTTTGTCGTTCTCAATAAGGTATGAGGCTTCTTCCTGTCTAGCTTTTTCACATGCATCTCCTCTCTCGTGCTTGCAGCCTAAAGAGCAGGTGCAGTGGTGCAGAGCAGCTACCAGAAAAAGCTCGACACACACAGACAGTCGTGTTTCCATCACTTCAGAGGACATCGCATTGACTCGTGTTCATTTCCTGGAGACTAACTAGAACCACTACTTGCCCCTAACAATCACATAAGATTTCACCTTAAATTTGAATGATTTGCAATATAAAGTTTAGTGTTTTGGGGCGGTCAGTCCTCACAATGTGACAATGTAAACAGATCTATGTCCCCGTAACATTAGTAACTCAAGCACACACACACACGTACTCACAACACAAAAATGCCATAGAGTAAAGTGAGGAAGTGACAAGAAATCTTTGTTTCCCCTCCTCGCCTGCTCTGGCACTCTCTCCATTTCCTCACAGTGAGAGAAACTATCGGCTTAAATTTTGCAGTGAAATGCCTTTTTAAAAAAACATGGACGCCGAGCTATTCTCGTCAGGATCAGAGTTTATCAGCAGCTTCGACAGTGTGTCGAGATATGCTAAACGAGCGTCGGGGTGTTTACAATATATCATCTGTAAGATTTAGTGACATTTGGTGCTCGCTGTCAGCGGAGAGTGTTGGTAATACTGAAGGGGATGATTCTCAGAAAGAGGAAACAAGGCTTGTATTAGACTTGTCTGTTATTGTTTTATTCAAAGCGATTCTGCACAGGATCACTCTAAGCACCGTCTTCTGTGCTTGTTTTTCTATTATTGTCACTCATAGGGGGAAAGAACAACAGTCATCTAAGGTCTTGTTTTGAAACAGTAAAAAATATATAAATGCTTGCATTGTGGAGAGACTGCAACGTCCTGGTCCAATGAGAAGTGCCTTTTCAAGCAACCGTGTTGTGGTTTTAACCAAAGTGAAAAAAGATCTTGTGCTTGCTCAAAACTACCACAGTGTAGAAATACTGTGTCGCAAGTAAAAGTCATGCATGTACATTTTTTTACGTAAGATAAAGGATTAGAATCAAAATCAAAGCACTCATTATTTGGAAGAAGGTATATTATTGGATTATGATGGTTGATGCATTATTGTGTTCATCACTTTAAAGTCAGAGCTGCTGGAGGTGATTTAATGACTTTATATCGTCTGTCTGGTGCTTGAGAATTTCCCCTTGGGGATCAATATTTTTTTAAATCTCTACCTATAATATCACACTATCATTTATTTGTTAACTATATTATGTATTAAATTTATCTAATGAATGTTGTGGAGTAAAAACAGCAATATTTGCCTCTGAGTTGTAGTGGAGCAGAAATATAAAGCAACAGTACTCGAGTACAGAACTTGAGTAAATGTACTTTGCTACTTGCAACCACTAAACCACTTTTTAACCATTTATATCAACAATATCATGCATTTTAATCTGGTGTTGTGACTCTATTCATGTAATGCTCCAAAAAAACCAAAAAACAAGCAGTGTGACGTTGAAACAATCGCTATCTCCCACTTCTCTGTAATTATTGCGTAATGTAAATGTCATTCACGTCATTTAATGTTGCAAATCTCCATAAACAACACAAAGGACGTGACCTTGGTGTCCTCATTTGTAGCCCTGGGTGCATGAAAACGTTTATCTTGATGACTAATGTTACAAACAGGCTGCGGTTTCTTAAGATTGAATGACATGTGTAACACTGTGCTATACAATTACTCCCATGTCTGCCTACACTAATGTGAGGCTTATTACGGTGTACGCATTAAATGACGAAGAAAAGGTACAGTGGAAGACTGCATATAGAAAAACAGATTTTGTTTTTAGCACCTTAGATGAATCCAAGCTTCCCTCTCCCTGACAATCCGAGGCACTTCCAGCCATGTGTGGTTCTCATCTGACACACAAGCACTGCTTCACATAGAGCAGCCTCTGTGCAGCGCCTATATAGTGCCAAGGCTTCTGACATTAAAAATCTGCTCATGTTTCTTTCTGGGAACTTTCAAACATCCTTACTCATGTGGGCACAATTGATGTGCGTCTATCTGCAATCACTCGGTGCAGCATCTCCTGCATGTTTCACAATGTCTTGAAAAAGTGTGAGCAATCAATTTTCTCCACTGTCTCAAAGTGGGAGTGCAGATTATTGGCAGCAGGTTCTTTTTCCAACATCACAGATTGCCTTCATGTTGTTCCAACAACAAACTGAACTTCACTGGTTGGCCAGAAACACTCCTGCTCTCCACCAACACAGAGCGCAGGTTGAACTTGGACACTTATCACTCACTGCCTTTGTAAAAATCACATGTTCCCGAGCTTCTTAAGACCCCCAACCCGTGAATCAGTCCTTGTTTCCATAGCAACATGTCTGGTGCCACCCTCTCAATGTGGTATCCAGTCCACCGGAGCTTTATAATAACCCTGTTTACTCTACCGAAACGGCACCACTTTGTCAAACAAGTCTTCGACGGATGATGCTTGTGTGAGTGACCTTGGCCACATATTTCCCAGCAAACTACAAAAAGAAGACAACAAGGACAATAAAGCCAGGAAAATGATAGTGTCATTTAACTGCTTCCACCTAAAGCACCAGGTGATAATGGTTGACTGTATAATGTTTCATTCCATCATATTTCACAGCTCTTGAACATCATAGATGCTGTATGCATAGATCTACAGGGATCGGGTAGCTGCAGGAATATAACATATAGCTTAGTCTGTACAAAGAAACCACAACACATCTGGATGTTGAGCCTAAAAAATCATTACAAAACATGAAGGTGGAACTCTTTAAACATATTATGCCTATTTTAGGTACTATGCTAAATTTCTGTGTATTTAACACCACCTATGAATATGAATATAATGTATGTCGTACTTATTAATTTATTATTACTGTTCTTAAAATGTTACTACCTTTATTACAAGCCGTAGCCTCCAGGGCAGAAAAATGAAGCCAATACAGAAGTGACAAAAACTGAAGCACCCTGAATTACCAGTAGAGGCTGCTTCCAAAAGCGAGTCAATCCCCGAAAAACCCCCCATGTTAAAATGTACAACTTTACTACAGAATATGTTCACAGACAAAATGGTTTTCATCTCTCTAACTAATTTCCTCAGACAGGAACATTTTTATGTAACTCACTTGTTTAAATTGTATCAGGGCTTAAAGTTATGCATAACTAAAAGAATTGGCGCTTCAAGTGTAACTCAGAGAGGCTCCACCTCTATGTCATAGACTGTCTATAACAGATAGATGTAGTCTCCAGGTCTGGAAAGTGAAGCCAACGTCGAAATGCCTTAAACCCGCATTCCTTGTTGCAGACAGCAGGGGGCGACTCCTCTGGTATCAAAAAGACGTTCAATTTTATAGAAGTCTATGAGAAAAGGACCCTACTTCTTTCTTGATTTGCTACCGCAGTAAATATTTTCCCAATGACTTTATGGAGTCAATTGCAAGTCTTAAGTCTTTTTTAAATATAACATGATTTCAATTCTATAAATGAAGTTTCCATTTAGATCAATCAAAGCATGTTTAGGCTACCTTGTAACTGATGTTTGACTATGATTCAAAGTTGATGTATTGGCATGCGCAGTGTCCTCGAGGACTCAGACAGACCCACGCTTGTTCAATATGTCTGGTTTCAAAAGACCAAGATGACGACACCCAGTTTTAAAACTTGAGGTTTCAAAGCAGTAATCCACAAACCAATGTGTGATGTGACGGCCACTATGTCCATTTTTACATACAGTTTATGAGAAAACCATGAATCACATCACAGAAGATTTGTTCATGATTGTATAAGGGCATCCACCATATCAAAAGTACACCATAACCCGTTCTCAGTTTATTCAACACTGAATTGCGTGACACCAGTGATACTAACTGGTTGTCTCAAAGCCTCAAACTTAAGATGTTCATATTTGCAGCCAGTTGTTTGAGTGGTTTGTTCCTCAGTGACGGAAACCGATCAAAAAACAGCATAACACACCTGAATATTGGTTCCAAAAGGAAACGGAGGCGTAAATGTTCTCAGCTGCTGTGATGTTTAAAGGCCCTTAATTCGTTAGGACTAAATTGTAACCAGCTCTGAAAAGGAATCGCACAAAACTTGGATCACTAAGTTATTTGCATGATTCATAGCTACATAATCTGACGAGTGTTTCTGCATCCACCAAGCACTCAGTGTTAAGATATTTTTCATGCATATTTGTGAGAGATAAAAACAGATTTAATCAAAATCTATTACAAGATTATAAAACCGTTCTCTCTAGGAGCCCAATGTTATAAAGACAAGTCAGTCATGTTCTTACCCTTTGTGACACGTGATGTCTTCAGTGAGATCTTGACTGATCCAGACCAGTGTTTAAATACATACAACCGACCACTACGATGAACACAAACTGTTCTCTGCCTTACCGCTATAGAGAAGTGTGTGATATACCTTGCGTACAAGTACAAAGTGAAGAGGAACTAAAGTGTTTTGTCCCTTCCCCCTCAAGTTTCTGCTCAATTTCTTTGGGAAGCCATTGTTTGTCATTTCTGCGTAATTCCTGCTGCATGCCTTAATCTGACAATTTAAATGTCACTGTGCAGTGCAGCCTCCCGACACAAAATCAACAAAGCTTTGTCATTTAAACAGATACGCCTTGATCCACAGAAAAACTGCTACCCTAGAAAAAAATAACCCCAACAATAACACACAAATTATTAATAACCAGCTTAATGTTTTCCCAGGATATTTCGAACTGGGACCATCTTATGAGCAAATATCAGTCTGGCTTAAACCAAACCCCAGTATAATCATAAATGGATCATATCATAATAGCAGCACTGACTGAGAGGCCATAAAAAATAACTTAAGGATATTATGAGGGCTTGAGACAATAAACAGGAATGGGATTTTTTTTTTTTTTTTTTCAAAAGCTTTCAGTACGGCTGACTGTACTCTGATTGTAAACACGATTCTGTCTCTCAGTGGTTTAAAAACTGTTCCAAACAGCACAATCTCACATGAACAAACTGAATCTCTTTTAATACAGTGAATTAAAGGTGCAATTTCGTAGATTTTTTTTCTTCCTTGAATGAAGCTAAAAACTAAAGAAGACTGGCACCATCGTTACGGTGTCCATGCATCCTTTTCTAACACAATAAGTACATACTGCCTAAACATAAAACAGCAGGTTGCTGCCCATGCAGAGATCACTGCAGAGATATCAGGTAGCAGCACACACCAGCTCGCCTCTCTACTGTTCGAGGAAGCAAATACCCCCATACAGTGGTGGCTGCGTGGACACATCCACAGTGTATTCCTGCGTGTCAGTCACAGTAACAGTTGATGGAAACCATGCGTGACCCCCGATGCTCTCTGACCCACAACTCCACCATCATGTCACCACATATCACTTGACTCTGAAACCACTTCGCATTAAATGTCTTTGGTGAGGGGCTGCACAGAATCTGATTTGGTGTTTTTTTTTTGACGTGACTTAATCTTTGTAGTCTGGATGCTTTGCCATATATTTCCATGTGGCATGTCATCTGTGTCTCATTCATTCTTCTGCCTTTCAACCACACTGAATTTTCTTTGTTTTCCTCTTCCACCACTGATTCCGTCCGGGAGGAATGACCCAGACATGCAACTGATGCTCTCCAGGATTTCTTTTTTTTTAAAGATCTGGAGCAGACCACTGGGAGGCTGCTGCCTGCTGCACTCGGCAGATTTCCTCACGGTACCAGAGACAGTCTCCGTCCCTGAGAAACTCAATAATGCATGTAGGCAGCAGTGTTTATTCCTGCGTCTCCGAATTTCAAACTCAGAGCTCAGTAATACACTCACATGCTCTGTTTATTTTAGTGCTGAAAAATCTTGCCGAGCTCTTGTGTCCATCAGAAGTGACGACAATGTTGGCCTCTTGATGTTGTCATTGATTGTTGTAAAATTACAAAAAATTGTATTTGTCTTAGATGTTTGAGCTTCACTGTACAGACTGATGCATAGACTGATTCAGCTACTCTGATCTAAAAAAAATTAAAATAAAAAATCAGAGTTTAAGGCCTTTACCTGAGCAGGATTGGACACACTAGAGCTGTTTAGAAGCCGTATTAATCCAACAGACAACTCGCAAATCTTAGCAATGTAGGAGATATTCCTTTATTTTCAATGGTTAAATATTTGAAATGAAAAATATTAACATAGCTGGAGGCATAGCTGTTATTTTAAGAATTTGCTCACCAGATAATTTAACTTCTTAATGGAAAAATCCTATCAGACGCAAGTTATTAGTCAAACTAAATGATTTCTAAGCATATCTTTGAGCAAATCTGCAGAAAATCTTGAGGGATTATAGCTCTTTGTTGCTTACACAACTTTACTTTGTTCTTTATTTTTTGCACCACATTCACTTTGAAGGACCACTGCTGCCCAGGGTAAATGTTCGGTTTAACTGATGACAGCCAGTGAGTCCCACTTCCACGTTAAGTCCAGGACAAGGTTAATGGGCCTCTGGTGTACAACGTCAGGACACAAGCGGAAGTCAGAGGAGAGTCGTATTAAACATGCACCGTTTTGGGGAAGTCATGGCCGCTTGACTTATTCTGCACCCGCTCATGCGAGTCTGCGTCCTGTGAAACAGGAAGAGACGGCTGACTTTTGAACTCGGAGAGGATGGGTGTCGTCATCGTTTCTGCTCAACACTTCCACACCTACAAGAGAGCGGCCGTCTCACTGCAGCATGAATGAGCAGATTTCTTTTTTTTTTCGCTTTCTGCCCGTTACCGAAGTCGAGTCAACCTTCAGCTCGTCTGCTTTTATCATAATTACGGCTGACGGGGTGTCGTCGCTTAAAGTGTTTAATGGTAAAAGAAAGATAGCGTCCTGATCTAGACGATTGAGATTTGATCTGATTTCCCTTCAGGTGAAGCAGCAGCAATCGGCTTAACAGCTTAGCAGCAATTAGATCTGATCAGTGACAAAAGTTGTGCTCTTACTGCAGGCTTTATCAACTTCATCACATCGGGTTGCAGCAGTTGTTTATAGCTGCAAATGTAATGTTGTGCTTCAGTCCAAAACTGCAGACCGAAGTTGTGAAATGTATCACTCGCCAAAAATGAATCACACAAGTCTCTCGGAGCAGCAACTGTTAAGACACATGATATTAAAACGATACATGCAGACACCAGAAGCAACATCTGGCAACATACTGCACTTTTTGTTTCATCTCAGGCATCTTTTTTAAACGTCCACCTTCACGGTCTCAGGTTCAGCTGCTCCCACTGTCACTGTCTATCCTCATAGTTAAAAGCTGCCTTGCCGATTCTTAACCACAAGGTCTAAATCAACTCCTAATAGTGATTGATTTTGGGAAATTTAAAGCCAGGCTCAGTCTCACTCTCGCTATTGATCGTACGTAACCCCTGCTACATTTCAGATCAGGTTGCATTCCTGCTTTGCTCCTGAATATGTGACACTGAACTGAAGCAGCTGCAAAGCTTTTAAGAGAGTAAATGTGTATTAATGTGGCTGGATCTGATTCAGAAAATGAGTTCATTCTAATGCCCCAACACTTGCTCCAGGCATCTTCAATCTTCCCCGCTATGCCCCCCCCCTACCGCCGCCACACTGCGGACAGTGAACTGGGCCAAGTCCAGAGGCTTCTAAGTGGATGGTACTGCTGCACTCTCCCTTTTTGTAATGCGTTTTATCTCTCTTTTTCATTCACACTGTTTTGCAAACGTCAGTCTGAGCTATTGGTCCCCAAAGACACATAAGCCTGCATCCCTGGCACCTGGTGCTCAATGGCGCGATTTAAAACACAAAAAAAGGAAAGGAGGATAACTGTCAAGGTGACAAGAAAAAGAGCAGGTTTTTGAAGAATTTCGAAAAAAAAAAATTGCCTGCCATTATAGTGAGGGATATATTCAAGTGACAGAAAGTGACACTCAGGCCAGCTAGCATGAGCAGCGTGATCGCGTCAGTGATACATGCAAACGATTCTCCATTTGCCTTTAATATTCCACATGTATCATCGCTAATGGAGTGACTTTGAGTGGTTTTTGAATACTTGCTCTAATGATGTTTCCACAGCACTTCAAGGTGACACTGACAGACATCAGAAGGGCGGTTGAATTACTTAAAGAAATTGCCGGTGATTATTTTCTTCGAATATGACAGCTGGAGCATCACAGCTCAGCATAAAAATGTAAAGCAATCATGACGACTGTCCTCTTTCATTTTCTGTCACGTCAGTTATGTTAAAGCATATTAACACGATCTCTATCTTATTCACTGCTATAAGGAAGCGTGCCTTTTCCTGCAAAGAGGACCAATCAGCAAAAGAGAGACAGTAAAATGCAGGCTTTGTCTGTATCAGTTCTGCTCTATGGCACCATTATGGCTACATGTGGAGGGCAGGAGTTCCTCTAGGATGAAGTATCCTCTCCACACAATCAAATATCTTTAATTCCAAAGAGCGCTGCCCTTCTTTAGATGTGTCCTTCAAAAATTGAAAATAAATCTTCTGCCTAATACATTATAAATAAGGCTGGGCGAAAGGGGACGAGGGTTACCATGATGTTAATAATTCATTGGTTGGTTGCTCCCTTGTCCACTCTCGTACCACCGAGGATGCACACTGGAGCTGATTTGTTATGATTTAAGTCTGCGTCTGACTTCTCGGTGGATGTGCGCCTCATGTCTGACAGTAAACCAGCACGCTTAAGGTCACGTATCGTGTGACTTCAGTGGTGTGTGGTGGAGTTTCGGTTCGCTTTTGATTGCTTTATTTTTCAGAGGTTCTACTTGGTAAACAAGCTGCTAAAATGTCCAAGACACTTTAACTGGAAGTCAGAGAAGAAAATGTGACAAATCGATGAATGTGGACATTGTTTTTTTTTGTGTTGTTTTTTACTCAGTCAACCTCCCCCTTCAGTAAAATGCAAAGAGGAAGTATGCTCAGAAAAGCTCCTTCTATAGTATTGTCCATAATAAAACCCAACTTCCTCCTGTAATAAATAGCAACAATCTACAACTCATTCGCTCAGATACAAATTTCAGTGCTATTGTTCCAGCAGTAACCTACGTGCTGCTCTGCTGCAGTCAAAAGAAGGCACCTAACTCCGCGCTATTGTTTGACATTTTATTTGCCGTGACATCAACGCTGTGTGCTGGCAGAGCACTGCCACTTCCGGTGTATCTGAAAATACACCTTGTGGCGGACCCAGAATGCGACGGAGAAATTTCGGGCTTAGATGTGAGAGAAGGTTTCAGAGCATGTGTGCCTTTGCTGACTCTATGAAACAGCGTCCAGGCCTTATAGATGTGGCACACTGTCCACACAGCGACAGGAAGAGCAGCTGTCCCTCTGTGACCGCCCTCTGTGTGTGTGTGTGTGTGTGTGTGTGTGTTACAGGGAAAGGAACTGACCCTCCGCTTCATGACTGTATCTATTATGTTGAGCTCAACGGTTCACTGTTACCCCGCCGTCATGTGTGCAGCCGGCTCCAAGGCAGAGGAAAAGAGATTGCTCAATATTGCTTAAATAGCAATCTGAGGTCTACCTTGTCTGCTTTCAGAGGAAGACACGCTGCTGACCTCCCGTGCTTTCTCACTGTCCCTATTGTCCACTGAAATGTAACCGAGCTTCAAATCGTTGTTTGTGGGGTCGAATGGAAGTAAAAGTTCAATCAGCGTTGCTCAAGACTTTTGGGTTCATTAGGAGAGAAAGGTCACTTCTAGATGGTCGAAATTGAACTTACAAACTACACTAGGCCTGCATGATACTGAGAAAAAAGTGACATCGCGATATTTTGTTTGTCTATTGTGATATGAAAAGTTACAGGAATTTTCACTTTAAAAAATCTATTAGGAAAAAAATTATTCTACAATAATTTTAGTCAAATGTAAACAGTGCATTTTCACATAGAAACTTACTTTTAAAAAAACTGTAAAAGGCATCTGCACCCTTTCTAATATGGTGTCCCATTGGCAAAGACATCAAAAAAAATGTATTTAGGGCTTTAGATGGCATTCACATGTGGCTTCGCGTTCATCATGCAGACCTTTGTGGTGCTGATTTAAATGGTCAAACAAATTAGTTGTGTTGCCTGCTGGCAGTTCTTTGCAACTGCTATCATAACACGATGGCAGCAATTGAAAAAAAAAAAAAAAAAGCTGCCAACAGAGTTGTTTTTGATGAACATCATTGTTTCTGTAGTTGAAATATTTCCATATAACTGATACTGCATTTCTTCTTTGCAGCCAAATCTGCCATTTAAGTCTTTGCCTTCTGTTCCACACTCATTTTGCTGTGCACATGCGGAGCCTGCATGTCAACAAATTCAGTGTCTTGTTAATAAAGTAAAAACAAGAATGAAAGTACCTGTAAATTTCTCTTGTAGGCTACTCAAGCAAAATGACAACAGTGTGTGTTTCCTAAACAGCAGAAGAAGTTGTAGCATGACATGTTTGAGTTAATTTGCGTTACTTCTTGTCACGCTTCCCGTGACGTGACTATTTCACACACAGTGATGTTGAAACGCTGAACTGATGTATTGTGCAGCCCTGATGTGAAGTGTGATCCCGGTGGAAACAAATAACTATTATTTGAAGAAACAGACCTAATGCCTCTTGTTGACTTTTACAGCTGAGACATCTGTAAAGTTTCCCATCAGGTGATTCGTTCTGCCTCTGTAGCCCACAAACCTTTAACGTAGCGCTATGTTGGAGAGGAGATCACAGCTGTTAGTACAAGAGAAGATAATATATGAAGAGTTCATTTGCAGAAACAGATAACTCAATTTTTGCAGATTTTCAAAAAATTTATTCTTGTGTTGTTTGCTTGAGATAATATCAATCAAACTGAAGTTGAGTGGACATGACGAAAATAGAGATAACTTAAGTTTGATTAAAGGTAGACGATGGAAAAGTGTGTTTTCTGAAGGTTTGTGAAGATGGAGTTATCTGTTTTTGCAAATGAACTCTTCATATGTGTTTCTTGTTTTTTGTATTCCCACTATTATGTTTAGTCTTTCTTACCATTTTTATTTGCATTTTTTAAGGCAAAACCCACAAATATTGTAAGAAATCTGCAATTATGAAGATGTATGCATCTAAATCTATGTTATACATAGTTTTTTTTTTTAAATGTGGAGGGAATGTGCAGCAGTAGAGCTGTCTTGGATCCACTGCAACCAACACCTTGAAAGCAAATTTCATCTTGATGCTACAGTCGCTGGTTACAAATGATCTAAAGTTTTTTTTTTTTAAATCCAGTAAACTATTTTAGAGTTCACTGTACATCTGAACACAGTCTTTGCTGCAGTTTACAGCGTCTCTTCTCTGCCTGGTGACCTTGTGTCATTTACACCAGCAGCTCTGCACCTTCTGACCTACATAAAAACAGAGCAGCTCGTGCACCGATATGCTAACCGTGCTGACGCAGACAGCGGCCGACTGAGCTTCTCTGTGATGATGTGTGTGTGATCGGTTTGAGGGAACAGGTTCTGTACATCTGTGGCTTCACACTTGTGACTAAAAACATAAGGAGACCACTAATATGCATTCTGTGAATTACTTGGGTGCACTAACGCCTGCACTGCTCATTCACTGAGACATTACAGACAGAACCTGCTCAAATGTAAAAGTTCATCACCTGGAGCACTATTTCTGCTGCTGATGCTTTCTTCAAAATTGACACGCAACCTTTGTGACTGCGAGGCACGTAGTATTTGAGTGAATAGAAATGACCAAGAATAAAGCAAAGGGTGGCAGAGCTTAAATTAAAAGCAAACGTGAGACACCAGTCCAATCCTGTTCTCATCTATGCCACTAAGATCACATCATTCAGTCAGTTTCCTCTATGTGGCCGCTGTTTGGCCCTATAAGGCTAACACAGACAACCCGAGCAGTGACAGGTATCTGTTCTCGCTTGGTTATTGGCGATGCCTTTAACATGTACATGAAGCAGTCGATGATGCAACTTCCCCCCGCTCATAGTTGTGTCAGAACAAAGAGGCTCTTCAGTCTGAAATAAACACAACGATGATGTGTAACATTTTGCGCATTATCCCCAGAATAGAATACTTCACGAGGGTATTTTTACACTCCCGAGATGTTTTCTGCCTTTTTGATCTCCATCTACCAAGAATGGCGATGGAGTGACGCGGCGCGAGCATGAATTGTTGGTCCTGGTCGGCTTTCAGGGGCTCTGAATACCCTTGAGTGCACTTCTCCTGTAATAGCAGCGAGAACAATGAGAAGGAGCCACTGCACCGCTTAATGGTTTAATGTATGTATGACATAACAGAGAGGGACATTGTGATTAAGGACAATAAGTTTGAATATATTTCTGGAAGGGGGGCATTTTGCAACGTGGTCTAAGTTGAGGGATTTTTTTTATTTTTTATGTGGGTTGTACTCGCAGCAGATGCTTACATAAATATGTCTCATGAAGATAGCAGCTTCCACATATTTTCGGACTATTACATCAGGGTTTTGTTGTTGCACATGCCGGGCTCAGTTACGATCTCTCTGCGTATAGAAAGCAAAATAGTTATCAAAGCAATTACAACATCATTTATTTAAATAGGCCTGAAACCTCGATCCCCCAACAACGATTAAGTTCTTTGTACATGAAGGACCTATTTCTATGTTCATCCTCGATTTCACACTCGCACAGCTGATAGATTTTATGAGCGGTTTCAAAAGTAATATTAATGACTATTATTCTCATGTGTAATTTGGAAAATACAACAAAATTGTCTAGTGCCGACAGTGGGTGTAGCAAAATCACCGAGGGACATTTTAAAAGTCTTTAAATGCAAGTTTTCAAAAAAGACGATCCCTGTCTAGAGAGTCGACTCCCCAAATGATAAAAAATCTCACCGAGTATTTGTCATACTAATTCATCTCAAATGTGCAGCCCTACTTTTGCTGACACTGAATCCTGAGTCATTCTCTGACATTTTTCAATATTTTATGCTCTTTCCTAAGTCGTGCTGAGCAGTTACGGAAAAAAAAAAAAGAGAGAGCACCAGCCTCGGACAAAACCGGCGAGCTCTGATCTTCCATCAGGATCACTGGTCAGCAGGGGACAGGTGACAACAGAGAGCACGAGCTAAGAGGATCCACCCAGTGGCTTACACTGCCGGCATCCTGCCATCCGATGAGGGGAAGGCTCCGCCTGTCCAACTGCCTGCCTCACTGAGCCCCTACTGGGAGCCTGCCGGGGTGTAGCCATGCAAAATGGCTCCAAATGAGAGGGATGATATGATGCTGACTCAGACCAGAAACAAAATCTGCCTGGTAACCTCACGACATGCTCATCTAAATCTCACTGAGTGACTGCAGATTCAGATCAAAGTCAGTTTGCTCAAATCTGGGTTAGATTTTGGGTAACTTTTGTTCAAATACACACACATGGTCGCTCCTGTCTGGTGCAGGCACATTTAAATTACATTTTTTAATCATGTTATCAAGTTAAGACGGTTGATTGCTGACTGTTGTGGACAAGGAGTCATTTTAGGAGTTTTGATCGGGACAAAAATTGAGAGCTGGAGTTAAAATCCTGGTAGACAAAGAGCTTCAGAGGATATTAGTTGGATCTACTGACTACATGGCTTCTGATGTCAGAGGTTACAGTTGGCAGAAAGAGTTAGCGAGGGAACACAGGATTGTTTTGTGCCGTTGCCAATAAGAAACAATGAGAGCTGACAGCTAAATGTGAATCCACATGACATTCAGACGTACACAGCACAGCTCTCCTGGTTCTTGTTTGGTGCAGGAAATAAAAAAAAGTGGGCCGATCGATTCAAGACTCTGCTTCCCTCCTACTCAACCTGGAGTCCTGCAGAGTAAAGCCTCCCGCGGGAAAAGACACCCATAGGCTGCTAAACTTTTGCATCAAAAAACAGAATGTTCACGTTGTAGGCCATCTTTCTTACTTCAAAAAAGAAAAGTGCCATTTACAAGAGACATTTAGGATTTGTTAAGAGTTTTGTGTCTTCATGTTAAATGGAAGTCCACTCACATTCACACAGAAACTTCATAAAACTTACTGTCCAGTTTGATCAGACCACATCAGACTCCAAAAGCTGAAGCTGAAACAATTCATCACTTAATCAGCTGCAGCAATTTCATAAATTGAATAATCAATTAAAGTTGCTTCAAGTCATTGATCAAACCCATAAACGTCTCTGTGTTCAAATGGCTCAGATGGAACTCTCCACCTTTGCTTCAGCCAGAATGTGAAGATCCATTAAGTCCCCACTTCTGTTTCCACCGTTTCCCCAAGTACCCACTGCAGCTTGAGCACACCAGCTCACCTACAGCTCTGCTCAAACACTGTAAAGCTATTCTACATCACACAAGGATAAGATGTTAAACTGGAATAATCCAGTCATATATGTTTGAGCCAGAAGCTGATTCTGAAGAAGAATAAAGACACAGAAAATCCCAGTCTGATGCTGACGGGATTGGTTTCTTAGATTAGCTACGTATGAAACCCTGGAAGTCTGGATCTGTGTTTTTGAGGCTGTCGCTGCAGTTTCAAAGCAGAAACACTCTGCTGTGGCACTGGCTGCTTATGGCACTCATGTCTCATGACTCATGGACATGTTAACAAGGTGAAAACTTGATTTGCACCGAAGGGGGCCTTTAGGTAATGTCACGATTTGCTTATTTTTTTACTAACTAAATATTTTGGGGGGTTTTCTTGACAAAAAAAAGTAATTTGAATGCATCAGAGCTGAATAGTTTTCATTATTTTACAAAACTGTATAAGCAAATACTAATTAAGAAAATAACCCACAGATTAATCAATCGCTTGTCGCAGCCCTGATTCAAACGCCTCTTATCTCTCACCATCGCTTTCATGCAAAGCTCAAACTCTTAAGTAACAGCAGACAGACGTGTAACTGTTGGACGTGATTTGATTATGGATAATAATGAAAACCGACTGCCGCTAATTGCCACACTGCTTTACCAGTAGAATGGATTTCCATTAGTTTGACTTAAAAAACATGTTTCCAGGAGAGCAGGCAATTAATAAAGCTGTTTTGTTGGCCAAAAAAGACAATTCTATGAGAACAGAAAGGAAATTATGGACTACAAAGGCTTCAGTTATTCCAGTATTAGCATTCTTTTCAATTACATTTTGCTTCTGTGCACCTGCTCTCTCAAAAAAAAACACTGTGAAATTCTGCGCTTCTTTTAGTTGCATTGTTCGGGCAAGGCCATGGCCTGAGGCTTTCACTGTTTTGATATATACTGTAAAAGCAGCGCAGTGGATGGCAGCAGAACAAAAGTGGACAGCAGCTGAGTTGGATGATCAGGCTGCACACTGCGAGCACCATTATGTCAGTGCACTTCATGCAGATATACTCATCATTCGCCATAATGAATAATTGTCAGCGGTGTAAAACAAGGTGGGTTTTTCATACGCGCACCCAACTGTCCAGTCAAAGTTGACCCTGACGAGAAACCTCACATCCTCCTGCCAGTGTGGAATACAAGCACAACGCTGTTCAGTCACATCCAGTTATCATCACACATCCGTCCTTCCATCCTGCCAGGTCAAACTGCATTTTATCATTCGGAATGCTAATACCAACCACAGTGAATACCACACTGGATGAGGAACCATGCAGCTCAATGTAAATTAAATGGCCCATCCTTTGAGTGCACTGGCTTATGTAAGCTGCTGCTGCTGCTGCTGCTGCTACTGCTGCTCGTCTTCCCCCCCGCTCAGCTCTTCATCCCCTGCTTTTCTTTTGCCTCCAGCAGCCCATCCAGCCCCTGAAACCCAAACGTCTCGTAAACACACAGCCCCATCTTAAACGAGAGGGAGCGCAAAGGGGGGTGTCGGCGGTGGTGGTGGTGGTGGAGGGTGAGGAGGGGATGGGGAGCCTGACTCCTGCATCCCTCATTTTCTCTGCCACCTTGAAAACAACACCCCAATTCCGGTTGTGGTTCTCCATTCCATCATTGTCTGAGCACATCACACAATCCTCTTTATCCTCTCAAATCCCAGCACGCTGCAGACTGATGGCTTTTTTTTTTTTTTTTTTTTTTTTTTTTTTTTTGCGGTCTTTGAAAATCATGTATCAGGAATAAATCCTGATCCTCTTTTTGTTCCTGCACCTTCTTTCTTTCTGTGTCTCTTTCATTCTCTCTGAGTGTCCCTCCATCTAGCCATCCCCTCTCCCCTCCTCCTCCTCCTCCCTCCTCCACCTTGCCCCTCATCTCTGAGTCCTGCAGCCACGAGCGCTCTACGGCAAGGTTTCGCAGTGCCTTCTTGACATTGTCATAACACTGTTTTTTAAGACAATCTTGCCTCGTTGGAGAGTGCACAATGGAGAGAGACAGGAAAGATGATGAGGAGGGAGGGTGGGGGGGTTAGTGTCGGGAGAAGAGGAGGAGGAGGAGGAGGGGAGGAGGGCAGGCCTGGGATGAAATGCGACAAAGGTTGCGAGCTGGATTCAAACCTCACAATGTCGTGTGTAAACGGTATGTCCAGGACGCCTCGGCTGACTGAATAAAATGCATTTTTAAGGAGGTGACAACAGCACAATGGGCAGAGAGGCAGAGGGAGGACAAGCTACATGATGTGATAATGCCAAGCCATTATTTCATAGCCTCTCTCGCTCTCATACATTGTCTCTGCCAGGATTGTATGACTATAAGAGCATATGCATGCCTGTACAGAGGTATGTGGCACAACACGGGGTGCAGATCCATCCATCTGAATTCATTATCATCAGAAAAGAGGGACACGGGGGGGAGGCTGGAATGTGAATTCTCAGTACAATAAGAAAAGCCTTACCTCCACATTTCAGTTCTGCTCGACCCTGCCTTGTTTCATCCTGTTCCTCTCTGCCGACTCCCTCCCCTTCTCTCCCCATGACAGCATTTTTCTGCTATCTATCTCCCCGGTGAGGCTGCTTTTCTCCTCCTCCTTCAGTTCCTCCTGTCTGATGTTCTCTTCCTCTCTCCAAAAATAAAATAAAACAACACGGCGCGCGCACACTTCCCGATCTCTGCGTCTGCCGGCTCCTCTATTCTGTTGTTAAAGTCAAGAGGCAGGTTGATTTGTGCTGTCCTCCTCCCTCTTTCTCCCTCTCGCGCTGATTCTATTCCATTCACATCACACTAAAGCCAACCCCCTCTTTCTCCTCCTCCTCCTCTCTCTCTCTCTCTCGCTCTCTCTCTCTCTCACATAGAGCTTCACCCAGCCTCTCTCTCTCTCTCTCTCTCTCTCTCCTCCCCCCTCCTCATCTCCTTGTCAGAGAGGTTGAAGCAGCAACGGACGGACAGCAGAAAAGAAGAGCTCTCTGTGTCACACGCTGAAACCTAAAAGCCTTCATTTGCCATTAACTCGCACGTTTTCTGAATCAAATCCTCAAGAGCCGGCTGTGACAACATGACATGTGGCAGATTAGACGCTGATGCAATGTTGTATCAAGATTCTACAATTTCCCCACCTTTTCTTTTTTCTTTTTTGCTAATTACTGATGGAAACAGGCGCCCCGCAACATCAAACACATCCATCTGAAGTCTCATTCTTCTGTGCCAAAACCGACATTTCTGCACAAGTGAGATAAAGACACAAAAGCTCGGGGGCAAAGGTGAAAATGGCAGCGTTTGTGTGTGTGTGTGTGTGTGTGACAGTGTGTTTATTTGTAGAGACCTCTGTGTACTCCCCAAACGTAGTCAGTGTGGGTCGAGATCATAACAAACAGTCAACCTGTTTTAAGAACAATGAGAGCACAGGAGTGTAAAAAAACTACAGCTCAGCTTCCCCACTTCTTTTTGAAAAACCCACATACCTGCGAATTTGGCCGCAACCATTTAGTGATGCTCAGGAGAGGCCCCGAGATGAATCACGCCGCTTAACCTACGCTGCAGCAGAGCCGAGTGTCCGGCACCATCCCCCTAATTACTGCGCCGAGTTCTCGTCCTGGCCGTACCATATGGCCGTGTGCGCTACGAGGTCAGCGGCTCGGGTCTGAGAGGGGGGGAGGCAGGGAGGGGGGGAGAGGCCTGCGTTGATGGCAGCATGTGTCTGGAGGAGATAAGAAAAATAGAGACGGAGGCAAGAGTCGATAGTTGTTACAACAGTTTTTCTTGCAAACAAACTCTTTGTGGGTTCGTCTGTGGTGCGGAGGTGTTCTGGGAGTCGGTTGCATCACTCAGTGTCTGTTTAAACCGGCTGATAGATAATCCAATGGAACTGCCTAAACTGCTCATTACCTCGCATGCAGATGAGTTAACAAGTTCAATAATCACATGTGGAATAAAATGGCAGTTAAAAGTCCTTGTTGCAATGTGGAGGTCATGATTATCAAACAAGTATGAACTAAATAATTAAAATTAGGATCTTAATATTCCGACTGTTCCAACACCAGAATACAGTGCAGTCTAACAAAACCTACACTTAATGATTGTTTTCATCATCAAATCAATCTGTTGGTTAGTTTCTTGAGCAATCGATTGGATACTTTATCCAAAAAATGGTGAAAAATATTGATCAGCAATTCCCAAAACCCTGAGATGACTTCCTCAACTGTCTTGTTTTGTTGTACAACCTAAAGATATTCAGCTAAAGGGTGAAAAAATAAGAAAATATACACATTTAAGAAGCTGGAATCAGAAGATTTTTTCATTCAAAATGACTTAAACTAATTATCAAAACTCTTGGTGATTAATTTAAGAGACGATACCTCTCGATAAACTGTTGCAGCTCTATGTCCTGGTACACAAAGATCTATAAATGTATAGTTTTCAGCTCTGGAGCATGATGTAGGATGATGTGAACCAACTAAACACAACCTCAACACTCAGTGCTACAGTGACACCATGTGGAAACTTACCGTGAACAACAAGAAGTGTGTTGTGCTGCTCACAGCTTTGCAGAGAAACGCATCTGTATTTTTTAAAAAAAGGAAAAAAGAAAAAAGATTTGTACCTCTCACACTATTTTATGAAGTGAAACAGCAACAAAAGATTGACTCTCCTCAGCCATTATCTCAATAAAGAGCTAAATTGATTGTTAAAATTTGAGCCAAGTGAAACACAACCAGAAAGCTGAATGCTTTTTAGTTCTTGTACATTAACTTTCATTAATTATTCATGTCATACATTACACTTTATGCTCTAAAGTGACAGCTATTAATGGATAGTGTCCAAGAATCAGAGTAAAAAAAATGCAATATATAAAAGAATCAGGAGGAAATCTGGATGTCAGGAAAGCTTCCCAAATGAAAAGTGTGAGCAGGATATTAGATGAGTGTGAAATTCCTCCTGCTCTCGTGGGGGACATGTGTGGCTCTGCCAGGTGCAGGCAGAAAAATAAGTGTGATGTGATGCAACTAAGTGTAAGAGGAAAGCCTGATAACTCAAACCTGACTTACAGAAACTAAACCAGCATCAGGCCAGAGCTCCTCCAACATGCACATCACCGACCTGCCCGCTGCAGCTGCTGTTGAATATTTTAATGAATGACGCCTCCTGTAGGGGGAAAAAAAAAAACACTATTAAGGTTTTAAACGGTTAAAAGTGGCCGGGATATCAAATCTTTGCCTACCTTTCCACGCCCAGATGTAACGATCAGCAACAGGCCTGGACTAGCCTGAGGAAAAACATACACATGCTGCAGGACATCCAGGATGCTTCCAAAGTTTGAGTTCATATTTTCTTGTAAATCTTACAGCTTTGGTTACCACATTTGATCCTTTACAGTCGTTCATTTGCTGTTCAAACTCACTCATTCCCTCGGCTGCTGCAACAATTACTGTGCTTGTGTTAAACAAGCTTTACTTCATGCTCTGGTTTGAACTCTAGCACACAAGAAATAGAAAATGCTGCCCCCTAGTGTCCAAACTCTATACAACCTTAGTGCCAGGAGCTTGAAGCATGCAGTATTCATGGCCAGATTGTGTTCCACCTGAACTGCATTGACCTTTTGTAAAACCTCATTTGTGTTAGATGCAAACATACTCCTTACTGAAATTTAAAGATATTTTCACTTAACGCAAACCTTTCAGCAAGCAGAGAACCTGATAAATATGCCGGCGGTACCTCAGGAACCTCTACACCTCCTGAAGCAGTAAAACTCTGATTATCTTACCTGTATATGCAGCTGAATCCAATTCTCACACCTTTTCTACCAGTATAAATACATAAAAACACACATTACAGACACTTAGAAGGGTTTTTAAGATTTTTTTTTTTTATCAATTCAACAAGCTTTTCATATCAAACGTTCAAATGATACTCTCAACTGTGTTTCACATAAAGATATACTAAATCATTTCAACAGGGTAAATTCAACATCCTTTTTGACATGTAAACATAAAACACAAACTGAAGGTAAGATATCACTTTTAGGTCTTTTCCTGTTAATATTTGTGCAGCCTTTTTAGATAACATTGAGTAAAAAAAAACAAAAGAGAAAGACAACTGTACACTAAATTTACATTCCTCTAACAGTTCAACATGGCTTCTGTCTTCAGTATGTACAGTCACAGGGAACGTATGTGTCACTCGGGGGGGAAGATGATTTGTCTCAATGATCATGACAGGAGCATTATGTGGGACAAACATGTTTACCTGAATGATCAAACCAAGAGCATAAATAGTTCCAACTACTTAAAATAGTGGGGAATGGAAAGTGGAGCTACTTTAGTAAAAGATAAACCTGAACTGACCGTGTTGGTTCTTTAGCAACAATATGCAAATCTGATGTCTGTTTTAAAATTCTGTGTATGAATCAAAATGATCTTTGCTGCTTTTTTCTGTCTTTACAAGTGAGACATATTTATTAGCTAACACTAAGAACAGCCTAGAGTGTATGATTAAACAACAACAACAAAAAAACTACCAGAACCTTTCTGCTCTGTTAATTGAAACATTGAAATTCAGGCACTAGAAGAGAAACACAAACTGAAATTTTGTTGTATGTTGAGATGAGATTTTCAACGGGCAAGTATGTTACTGTAAAAACATTGTACACAGCAAAAGGCATTTTAGAGATGTTGAAGCCTGAACAATATGAATTAAACTCCCTATTTAAAATGCCTACATTTCCGTGTGTACGTCAGGCATTAGTTGAGTGCTACAGGTCCAGAACATTTTTCATAACTTCAGTCACACAAGGAATTTTGTTTGACCGCAATCAAACCTTTTAGGGACACATAAATAATTCTGATATTCCACATTTGAACATGGCAGATGTCAAAGACAACAAGATGCTTTTGTTTGTGTTGGCCAACGACAACAAAAAGGAAAATAAATTCACTTTCTGGGTTTTTACAAAAATGAGGACAGATGGTGCAATTCACTTTAGAACTAAAATTATTATCTATAAAAACCACTATTAGGTGGTTTGCATGTTTGCAATTTTAGGCTTTAATCTACACTATTAAACAGACACCGTATGTCACTTTTAATGCACTGTTTTGGTCATAAACAGGATCTTTTTACACAGTAGAAGGTGTGTTGTATTTTTGGCGGTGTTACTCTTGACCAGTCTTTCGTTCGTCTCCGAGTTTGACAGCTTTATAAATTCACAAGGTGTAATTATTAGTCTCAGTAATTGTATCTGAAGAGAAGTCCTGGGTTCAAAAAGGTGCTCGATGAGACCGCTCAACAGAAACCTTTATCTGATCCACAGTCTGCTGTCCCAGTTTGATGAGAATATATTAGAGGACCAGGCTGGGACTCTACCATTTCCCCCTTTTGCTCCAGTCCTTCGGAGTGAAGTGAAGGCATTTAGGATCTATGCGCAAGTGCCTCTTCTGCATCGCCCTCTCGTGCCCTTCCACAATGTCCTCTGAAAGCGTCAAGATGTACTGACCCTGGATTCAAGAAATGTGAAAAAGCCAACTTTAGAGGAAGCACATAATACTTAAACAGTGATGGCAGTTTTAAAGCAACATTTTACTCACAATCACATCTGTCAAACTGTTTCATATCATTGGATATTGTAACTCTTTTTGTTTTAATATGGGAGAAGTCCTTTTGAAACCATCTTTCAGCATAAAAGCATTTATGTCTTAAGCTTTGGGCTTCGCCTTTGCCTTTAGACTGGAGAGTGGTGTATAGACCAAGAGTGTTTTCTCTATCACATGTAGTTTTGTCTTACAGTGGATGGCATCTGGGAGAAAGCGGCTTTAGTGAAAACACCACAACAGTAAGTGCAGGAATCTCAGCTTCTTCTGTTCCATAAACTGAGATGGTCAGTTTCATACTGTATTGTAGATTACATGTGAATAATCGTGAAAGGTACTTATTTAAAGCCTAGTGTTTGTAGTGAATCCAGCTTTTCCAACACGGTGCTCTAGAAAAGCTTTTGAGACTAAGAAACCAAAACACGAGTGCAGGTTTGTTGCTGAATTAACCAGGATCTGACAGGTTTCTTCAGATGTAAAGTCTGTAGCAAATTGTGACCTAATGATTGTGGTGCAGCTGAACAAAACTAAGTGTGACTGTGAGTTTTCTTTAATACATGATAGAAATATTGTTAGCACTTTAAACAAAACTCCTTCTCAACTGCAAATCATCAACATTATTACTATTGGGTTACGTTCTCTGGCTACAACTGCATGTCTATAAATCATTTATGTCTATGTGGACCATAACTTTTTTTAATCTTCCAGTTGCTGTGTAGTAAGATTCTATGGACATGCAAGTCTGGTAAATCATGAATGAATGGGAATACAACTTGATAGTGCAGTGACGGTGTTCCCCTTCTTCAGCTCACAGTCTATCGCTCTCTAGAGTGTGGAATCATATTTTGAGGTTCACTGTATTAAACTGGATGCTTTGACCTTTTCTCTTTTTTAAGGGTAACTCAGAATTTAGAGTTTGTTGAACCGACTGTGATCTCTTCAGGGTCATGTTCAGAGTTTCTGAATCCCATTTTCTGGAAAAGGGGCCATTTATCAAGCTCTGTTGTGCATCCATTTTCATTTAAATTACATGGAAGGTGTTTTTGAACCAGAGGAGTGTAAACTGTGAATTACACTCAGTCTCACCTTGTAATAGTTGATTAGGTTGAGGTACTGAAGCGTGGAAATAACGTCTTCTTTCTTTACACTTGTGATTTCACTGATCTCACTGTGGGTATAAAAAGATACATTATTCAATCTGTTCTAAAAATGGTTCTATAAGGACAGCGAAAGGTTGAGATAGCCCCATACTTGATGGTAATCTGAGGCCTTTCTCCATTGTCAGGTTTAAGGTCCATGAGAATTTCCAAGATGGTCTGTGACCAGTAGGAGCGATAGGACAAGAGACCGAGGTCAGAAAGCGGCTTCTCCGGAGTGCCCGTCTTTCCTTCTACCTTGGACAGCTCGTAACCTGACAGATACAGTGAGCCAAAGGTTATCACAGGTGAAATGAACCAAGACATGTTCAAACATTAAAATTTAGTGATTACAATATTTTCTGAACTTACTGAACTCGATGAGCAGTTTGCCGTAACCTCTCCGCTGGTACGGAGGCAAGGTGAGGATGCAGGCAACGTTATAATCTTCAGTCGACTCTTTTTCCTGCACACAGGAAATAAAAACAAAATTGACCTCTGGGAGCCCCTAGTTTGATAGAGGACTGATACCAAGCAATGATTAGTGAACTGCACATTCACACTGTAACCGTAGTTTAAAATCCCCTGTATAATTTGTGTACCTTAGAGAAGTAGCCCACTATGTGGAAGCCTTTGGAGTCATACTCTGTCATTACGTAGAAGAGGAAAGGGTCTGTGTCGTAATACAATGTTTTGTGGTCCAGGAAACACTTAGCGAGTAAACACAGGTTCTGCGAATAATTCTGGAAAATGAAAACAGACATGCATCAATCGCAAATAAACAACAACAAAATGCTGTAAAACTGAGGAAAGACTAAAACATCCTCTCACTAACTTTGTTTTTCCTGCCGTCAATCTCAAAGAACGAGATGGTGCCTTTACGGTAGATCTCGTTGCCTGGAGGGTGTCTTAGATTACATTTGGTCTGTCAAAGATGACAAAAAAGAAAAGACCATGAGAGCAATGTGGAACAATTCCAACTTCAGCTGGTGACATTTCTAAGATATTTAACATTTAAAATGAGATTCTTACCAAATGCCTCTGGAGACATTTGAGGCTTTTGAGGTACTTGAGACAGAATTCGCAGAGGTAGAGGATGGGCAACGCAGTGAGTTCCTGTGGGTACGGTGAGAAGTACCAGGGCTTCAGTCTGTGCCGTCCCAGCTCTATGCACTCAATGTTTTTCATGCGTGTGACGATGTCGTCGTGGCTGCGATCGGACACCAGACTGCCTGTCATGCGCGGTGCAGTCGGGATGCCATCCGAACTGTCCTGGGAATCCTGTTGGTAAACAATGTGAGCATGACACATTAGACACTCACGCTTCAGTGACTTTCAAGTCGATAAAATTGTTTGAAAACAAAAAGCTGCTCGATCATTTACATTGTAAGATTTTTTTTTCTTTCTCACACATTTAGACTTCATTAAGTAAGTAACGTGATTAATCACAGTTGTCGTACATGTTACTAGAAGGACTAACTTGGGTCTGAGGTAAGCAGCACCTCTGTTTTATTGGACCCACTAAGGCACAGCTGAATTTGGACAGCAACACACAATCAACGGGCAATAATAGGAAATAAAACAGACCTCTGGTGGTGGTAGAAAGACACTGGCGGTTTGAGGGTTGTTATACTGCAAAACCTTTATCATCTAGCAGAAAAAGACACAAAAACACGGGCTTTTGGAAACTAAAGAGGGGAATAAAATGATTCTTATTTACACTGAACACGATGGTTAAGGGGGCAGATTGAAAGCAATATTTAACTTCAGCAGAACATTTGTAGTTTTAGTACGTTTCCAGATGGGTTCATCAGGAGCCAGCCAGGTACACTGGCAATCAGAAGTTGTGATAGAGATGTTAGAGAGTAAATGAAAAGTGGGGAAAAGAGCAAACACAAAAGTTCATTTTATGTGGGTTTATCAGTTTTTGTAATGTACATAGAGAACCCACTAGCCACTGTCAGTGAAGACAATGTGAAAATGTGGGAGGTCTGCTGCAGCAACATAAAAGCGAAGCTGCTCATGTGCAAGTAGCTCGACGGAGTAAACAGAAATCCTGAAAATCCAGAGGAGGTCTGACTTTCTAGGTTTGGTCTTTTTTCAGCCACTTTTTCAGTTTATAACTGCAATTCATTGAAAACATGTATGCAATCAAGATGGACCAAGTTACAATCAGAAAACAAAACAGTATATTGAACGCTATCGAAAATAAAGACTGTTAAAAATCTGTCACTACTGTGTGATCTCCATACAGTCTGGAAATGTTTTCATTTTGTGTTGCATCAGAAATCACATAAATACTCTGTTACAGAACTGAATGTCCACAAACAGCAACACCCGAGACCCACGGAAAATCATCTTAACCTCATGTGGAAAATAAACACAACAAAGCCTGAGGATTCTATAGAAAACAATACCTGCTGAAAATAACCAGAGTGGATGTTGAAAAGAGAAAATGCATGAAAACACAACACAGCAGGTCATTACGTCTGTTTGTTAGTCTGAAGATTATGATCCAATTATCAAACATTAACACTTAAGAGTAGATGTTAGACTCAAAACCGACAACTCATGACCAGACAATGTAAATGTAACATGTAGTATCCTGCTTCAAACAACTTGACAAACACAAAATACAAAATACAACGGGGAAAAAACAAATTAAAAGCATAAACTGCACAATATTTTGATGGGATAATATAATGATTAGAATAGAGCATGTGAAAATTGAAAAAGGAACCAATTCTGTCATTTAAAAGAAAAAGACAGAGAGAAAAATGACAAAGATTTAATGTTTTTGTTTTTTTTTAAACTTTCATTGCTACTATTACATTTGAGATTTGTGTACATTTCTGTACTGCTGAAGGGAGTATTTGTAACCAAAGTGCAGAATTTGTGCAACAGCTATGCATCACTTTAAAGGATTTTATCACCTGCTGAATTTGGGGATGGTACCTTAAATGAACTCAAGTATACTGAACATGTGTTAGCGTTCAGTGCTCAAAATAAAAGGCTATAAACACATGCATCTACCAAACCCAAAAGATACAGACACATAAGGTATACGTTTAAAAATGGTGAAAATAAACTGATTGTGAAGGTGAAGCCTATTAAAGCTGCATACCTCGTCAGTTCCACCACAATTAGCTTTCCTCTTCCTCCCAGGCTGAGACGGGATGAGTCGTCGGGCAGTGCCGTTCTAGTGTCAGAGGAAAATGACACATTTGTTTACTAAGAAACAACTAAAGATTTTTAACTTAAAAAACAGAAAAATCCAAACGCACTTCCTTTACCGTTGTGAGCGAAGAGAGCTGCTCATGGTCTTCGCGGGCCTTAAAGGTGTTGGTCTCCCTCACAGCAGGAAAAACAGATGCCTGAGAGGCTTCAGCTGAACTTGGCAGGGAGGGCACGGGGGTGGCAGGGGGTACCTGAGTCGCCAAGGGGACGGTCTCCACTTTCCTCTTCTGCAGCAAACATACATTGTTAGACATTCGTCCCAAAATAAGCACAGACACTTAACTGAATGCAAATTTTTGCTTTTCAAACAAGATTAGGGTTTTTTGTGTGTTTTTTTTTTTATTCCAGCCTGACCAGAGGTAGGCGTTCCAATTTTCAAAATACGCACCAATGTCATGAATAACAGCTGGGTACTCCAGTTTTACTTTATGAGGAGTGTAATCTAAGCAGCAAGGTGCATTACTAGCAAATGGACAGAGCTAAGACTGTGTCTTTTTAATAGCCACAGCAAATCAAATTAAACTGATTTGTCCAATTTGTGGCTAAAATAGTCCAATGTAAATTACACCTCATTTAAACCTGGTGTTAAGATGTCATGGAGACAGAGAGCTGCAACTGCAATTAATAATGTTGTCAGGAGCCAAAAAAAAAGTTTTCTATTTTGTTCATAAAGTACTTTCGGGCATGTGATTTCTGTAATTATATTCAACACTTGCAGATAATGAAAGCTCATAGCATAATTCACTTTTTGCACAACACAACATTGATTATAACAAAGCCAAAGCATGCCAGCTACCTTGAAAGATTTAAAGCTGAAATGTGGCCGGAGGAGTCACACCTCATAAACATTAGGTTAAACTGTGTATTAAACCACTTCCACATGGGAGCTACATGACTGGATTAACATCGTCTTTTGTTGTGTCACAGCTCTTTATATCTACATTTCCACGCAGTTCAGCATGAGCTGACAGCTGTACGATCACACAAAACACATGTTGACACCAGGTTCAAAAAAGGCTTCAGTCATTTCTAGAATTGGTAAATTCAACTTGTACCGGCGTAGGGAGGGTTTTGCCTCTGGAAGGAGCTGCGGCAGTTTGTAGGTTGAGATCTAGACTCTTCCTCTGAATTGAACAGAAAGGAAGAGAAGGAAGGCGATTAACTGACATTCATGCTGAGCCTCAGGTAAATATTCAGGTTTTCACTGCACATACAATTTAACTAGTGACTTGAACAATAATGAGCACAACATTAAGAAAGAAACTGCAACAGATACTGTAAAAAAATAAAAATTTCTGTGGCAGTCATTTGAAGAGAAAGAAGATTTGATGAAGCATGAACACAATCACTTAAGAATGAAACCGGAGGAAAACAATCTTCGTCCTAACACGTACTCCTTAAATATTTTACTGAAATGAAAATATCAATTTTAACACATCATTGACCACGCTGCATGCAGCATAAAGTATGTCATTACTAAAGAGATCGTGTAAATGGTTGCTAATATCTTGCAGTCACACTGAGGTTTCTGCCCAGCAAAACAATCACCAATGAAAGTCATCAACATAGTTTTTCTTTATTAACCAAAGCGTTGAGCAGTCACAGTACTGACCACTAATTTCAATTACTACTCTTACACAAAAAACAGGTTTTAATACCTACAAGCAATCCTCATAACATAGTAACTGAGACATCGACATTCACTTCTGGGAGTATTTTGAAGCAATACAAAAGGCTATCTTTTACAGTTTTACTCATTTAATCCATCATTCACATCGTCTAGTCTTACTGGTACTTGTCTTTTACAATTAGCGTTTTTGCAGCTGCCAAACACAGTGAAATATAACAAGCAGGCTCATAGTGTGTAGACAAATGCTTAAATAATTGTAAAAGGATCATGCTAATTCGGATCATATTGATGCAATGTTTGAGGGTGTGAGACAAATGTTCAGCGATGTAAGACAAGCTTACCACTTCTCTCTCTGGAGAACTGGGACGGGAACCTGGAAGTCCATTCTTGGTTGGTGTTTTAGCTTCTTTCTTAGGGAACTGAAGCTTCTTCATGTCCAGCCGGTCCCCTGTGACCCACTCATCCAGGCGCTTGTTGACTGATAACAAAAGCAATTTCACACAAACAAGTACACAATTGCTGTGACATTTCTGTGTGCTGCAATCCAGTCTACAAAGTGATCATAACCACGGGTGGGTGAAGAAATTGATTCACAAACGTCTTGTGATTGTTAGCCTTTGTGATTCTGTATTGACGCACAAATGCAACACAAAAATTGAGTCTAAAATTTTAAAAAAAGGCATGTGTTTGGCCACATTTTTGATCAAAAGGCTAGAATTAGCTTTCCTGTGTGTTAACTTTAACAGTGACCGCTAAATTGTCAAAGAAAAACAACAACAGGCGTGAGCTGTACTCACAGTCAATGTAGTGAACATAGTAGAGCTTTCTCGAGGAGACCTCCTTCACACTTAGAATTTCAGCCAATGCTGTAAGAGAAGCAAAGAAGTCACATTCAAACTGAACTGTACAGAAAAAAACAAATTTATTGAGATGCATTTTTATGAAATAGCTGCAAAACAGTGTAGACTTTATGGGCTTAACAAATCTAAACAGACATTAAAGTTTGGGGGTAAATTTTAGTCACAAGTAAAGCATTCATTTATTAGACGACACAAAATTAAGTGTATAAATACAATATAACGTTTACTGTTTTGCAGTAAAATACCAAGTCAAATTCCATGTATGTAAAAACTTACTTGGCAATAAAACCTTTCCGATTTTGATCTTAACTGGTATCAGGTTGCTGAGTTGGCAGGAAATTGTTGCTTTACATCATGGTAAGTGGCGCAATATTAGGGATTTAGACATTGGGATGGACAACTCTAGTAATTTGAGAAGCTTATGCAGCTTGGGGAAGTATGCATATGCATTTTTTTTTTTTTTTTAAACCAAAATCCCCAAATTTCATAAATATTAAAACAATGAATTAAGCAAATATTAACATAAACAGGCAACAGTTCCAACAGAAATTAGATCCCTAAAACGGATTTCAACAGGAAAACTATCATAACAGTATCTAAAGCCAAATGTTTGGAGAATCAGTGCACAAAATCTATTTGGATATGAAGCTAAGGGTGTCATCCGGTATGAGAATTGGCACTGAGGTGTCAGAATAGAAACGCTGCCACAATGAGCTCTGTGATGATGAAAAAAACTGTTTGACTGAGAAACTGTCACTGACTTGTCTGACTAATACTAAGTGTTTTCATCTTAGGACCTGCCAAAACAATGAGGGTCAACACTTCAGTAAAAAGTTAGTTTTTAAGTGAGTTGCAGCATAAGTTCAGGCAAACAGCTGTTTCACTTGAACAGTTCTGTTTATGATTTGTACACATCTGCCGGGTGCCGGGATTTCGCCTCGTTTATCGCCTATAAAATGTATTATATTAAAATGTCACTCGGAGTAGGCTTGTTAACATCTAAATGAATGACATGGACTTTAGCAAGCCTTCACATTAAACCCAGTCTGGCTGTCCAGCTGCATGTGTCCTGTGTGAGTGACGGTGTTTACAGCGCTTTAACTGGAGGCCGTGGCTCCTGTTAACAACAGCTGAGGTTAGCTGCTTAGCATTAGCTTAGCACTGGAAAAACAAACGGACAATACTTACGCCACTCGTCTTCGTGTTCTTGGTTTTTGCGAAGAACCGGGAGGCGACAGCCCTCCACAATCTCGACCTGTAAAAGACAATGTGTCAATTTGCGTCCCGAAACCGGTCAATGTCTCTAAAATATCATTATATCTTTCGAAAACCTACCGATGATCCGTTGTCCGCCATTTTCGTCATCTGTGAGAGCAGGAGCGGCGCGGGGTGTTGTGGGAAAATGCCGGTCCACATCAAAGAGGAAACAGACAGCGAGATGAATCTCTGGAAACGTCTCCGACGTCCAGATCAAAGACAAAACCAACTGCAAGATGAAAATCTACAAACATCTAAAACGACGGATAACTAACCCAGACGAATATGTCGGTTTTGTCATTAATACATCGGCGTTTTTATATCTTTGCTGAGCATATCTTCTTTTTTTTTATCGAAAAGTTTGCTGTGTAAACATCCCTATTTTTAAAACACTAAACAAACATCCCTTTACGCTATAATACCAGTTGCTGCATGACTCTTCTGAGCAATAAGTAAGCTATATTTGGTTGGAAGGCCAAACTTATTTACGTTTTAACCTCATTTCAGTGATATCAACTACACCTAACTACACTTCATACTGCTTCCAGATTTGCATTGATAGTTTTATTGTTGGTATGATTTTACTTATTTTTTATACAGAAGTAGCCTTTTTTGTGCTCATTTATTTGTCGCTGTGTTGACAATTTTCACCATATATTGGATATTATACTTTATGCTTCTTATTTATTGTTCCAAAACCATGCAATAAATAAATACCAGATGTTGCTGCTAGCTAATTTCCATCTCCCTGAGCATGTAAGCACAAATTACAAGTACATATCTATGTACTTATTGCTAATAAATACATAAACACAAATAATAATGTCTCTCTTCAACTTCTGTGCATGCTTCCCCAGCTTCAGGGGTCCAATGAAGTATTGCTCAGTCATCCTTTGCATTAACTCGCCTTTGAGACACATCTTGCATACCAAGACTTTCAATGATCAGTGTCACTCTTGAGTGAAAGGACTGAAGGAATTAAATTTTTTGCTGCTTTTTGGACTTCTTGGCTTTTTCATGTGTTGCTGGGGATCTGTGTCTCCTGTCCTGCTCTTGTTTCACTTACCCAGGAGCAGATAGCTATGCTTATTTATCTTCAGTGTTGGGAGATGGCTACACCCCTGAGAAAAATGTATAAATCAACTATTCGTTTAGAAAGGTAGCTGTCATTTCATTGACAAATGGCAACACAACAGGCATCCTGGAGAGTCAACCCATTAAATTCCGTCATGGCCTTGATGCTGAAGATGAGAAACTAAGTCCTCTAGTGGCAGTTACTCATAATACACAAAACCTACCTTCAATGTTTTCTGGTTGGTGTCTGAGCTGTCTTGAGGCCAAAGGCATCAATCCTCAGACCTGATCAGTTCTCTGAACCCGAGGTTGTCCTTCACCCTGAATGTACAAACCTTGTGCACACGCAGGACCAGCAGTTTGTTTAAGAGTTTCCTCCACCGTGCAGTGATGGAGAACACTCAGGGAGCCCCATCGGAGGCAGTGCAAAGTCAGCTGGATTTTTTACAAGAGTGTGACAGCAGAGAGTTGTGTTGTCAAAACCCACCCTTCACCTCTGATTTCTTAACCAGCAGAGGAGCTCATTAAAGGGAAAATAATTGGCAAACTACCTGAAATGACTCATGAGTACACGCATCACGTTCCGAGTGCATGCCTTGCTGGGCTCTTGCTCCCACTTGGCTGGATTTAAGGTGAGCTAAGAGGCAGGCATGCAGCACCTTTATTGGCTCTACTCCCGCCTGGTTAGACAGCAAGCACATCGATCTGTCTCAGGGTGCTGCAGCAGAGCCTCATTAGGCTTTAACTTATTAAAGTCCATTTGATTACTATGCAGTACTCACAAACAACCTGAGCAGTGAGTGAACACTTTTCAAAGAATCGTTTCATGCAGCTATTATGCCGCAGTGTGGTGCACTTTATATCAAATGAATCAAAGTTTGGAGTATCTATGTGTCTTCCAACGTCTAGCTTTAGGTTGTTTTCGCAGTGGAATGAATAACTGTAAGGCCAATATAAAGTTATGTTTCATATATTTATGTTCATTTGCATTACTAGAAAGACAACACATACAACGACTATAATCCTGTATTCTGTCAAGGAACAAGGATATACATTTCTTGCCAGGCTCCCTGTTGTCTACAACTAAACCAGCCTCAAGGGGAAACAAATGAGCAAAAGAATATGTCGTCTACATATATTTATTTTCTATTAGACCGTGTGATATCTCAGCCTGAATGACAATTCTAAAATCTTGTGTGTTCAGTAGGTAAATCCATCCATCCATTATCTATACACCGCTTAATCCTCACTAGGGTCATGGGGGGCTGGAGCCTGTCTCAGCCGACTTAGGGTGAAGGCAGAGGACACCCTGGACAGGTCACCAGTCTATCACAGGGCCACACTTAGAGACAGACAACCAAGCACACTCACATTCACACCTACGGACAATTTAGAATCACCAATTAACCTCAACATGTTTTTGGACTGTGGGAGGGAGCCAGAAGCCGGAGAACCTGGAGAGAACCCACGCTGCACAGGGAGAACATGGAGACTCCACACAGAAAGATCCCAAACCGGTGACCTTCTTGCTGTGAGGCAACAGTGCTAACCACAAAGCCACTGTGCAGCCTCAGTATGTAATCAAATTTGACTATTTATTTGATGTTTTTTTTTTGCATACAATTTTCTTAATTTATCTGATCCTTTTTAGATGATTCAATCCAAATCTTTATTAAGGCTGCTTTTCTTTTGTCACCTGTTTTCAGTTTCTGCTGAAACGATGAATATAAATTATAACTAAACCACTTCCTCACTCTGAATAAAGCTATTATGTAAAATTGTGGAAGCACTTCAGTCCCTCTCATGCTACACTGTGTCTGCCTGTAATTACTGCTCTCACAATCACCAGGACAATGGAGCAACAAAGTGTAGAAATCATTTTTCTGGTTCTCCGTGATATTTACACTCAGCTCTCTGTTTTGTTCAAGAATACCTCCTTCATCACAGACTTTATTCTGTTGACAATAATTTAAAAAGCTGCTCTAAGTTGAAGGTTTTTGTGTTTTCAAGAGTTTTTATTTTTTTCTGATTAAAACTTGAAATGAAACACTGGCTAAGCTACATTCAGCAACCTTTAGTTGTTTTTGAAATGCCTCCAGTGTACCTTTAAAGTTAATTTTGTAGAAATGTACATTCAAAAAAGTATAAAAAGTGTGTTAAATGGTTGCATTTCGAACAACCTCAAACATTAACCTACAGTGCAAACTGTCATAGACAAAGTGTGATTTAGCAAACAACAAATAACCACATGCTCGTATGCAACAATCAGTGTTTGAGCAAATCATCTCAATGAGCGAGGGCAAAGGTTATAAATTATCTTTATTATAATCCTTGAAACAGCGTTCAGTATACAGAACTTGCATTTTTTTGAGTTGAGAAATCGTAAAAGTAAACTGCAAATGATAAAGAAATTATATCAGACAAAACTAAAGAAAGAACAATCTGTGTAAGACAGCCTTAATTCCATCACTAATTTTCAATCAGAAAATCAAAGCTTTCTGCAGGGAGAGCCTGAATATTGTTACTTACCATGCATGATAGAGTGCATTTAAGTCGGGTGGCTTAGTATGAGAGACGGATGGAACAGTGATATGACAAATAAAACAAGAGTGTCAGAGAGACTGAAAAAAAACCTTTTCGATTTGAACATGCGCTCATCAGCTGCATCCCGCAATATCACTTCCAAGGCTTCTTCGTAATGCATATCTATGATTACATTTGATCAAGATTAAATGACTTAGTGTCTCCACTGGAGCAAAATCGCATCCTTCAATAACTGTCAATTTTTTTGGACCTGAAAGAGACGCCGGCAAACTAATCTTGCAAATCAGGTGAACCGGTGGGATCTGAATGGCTACAAACTTTGTGTTTTCAGAGCACTTTCTTTGGTCAGAAAATTAATTAGAACATTGGACAGCCATCTCACTGAGAAGTCCACCCGCTATATTTCACATTTTGCGGCAGAAGAAGGATGATTTGTTTTCTTCTTTGGTAACACAGGCCCCTTTAGACCTCAGGCCAAAGACTTTCTCCAGACTGCTTAATGACTTCAACGCTGCTAATTATCCCTGCTTTGTTCGTGGGCTGGAGCTGTTTCTTTTTCTGCAGTTTTGTTAAAATTCAGTCATACCCACAGGTCAGCTTATAACTCATGGCTTTTGATAGAAGTCGGGGGAGCTTAAAACAACACATCCTCTGTGTTGGCAGGAAAACTGGCTCTATGCAATATTTTTTCCCCCCATGCTACACATTTTCCAGCACTGACTCAAGAACCAATTATCTTGGCGAACATGGCAACATCTGCCCAGTGGCGTTTATCCCCCTCTTTTGTCTCTCAAATTAAATCATTATAACAATCCAGTGGATTACGTTAGCTTATGTTACTGAACAGGAGCAACAAAAACACAACTTAAAAAGTTCTGATTGCAGTGTCACAATTTCCCTCCATGAAGTTGTTCTCATGGAGTTAGAATACCTTTGGATGGTTATTGCACGTAATAAAACGGGAACAAAAGGACTCAAATCAAGTTCTTAAACTGACAAAGTGACTGATGCAGTAGAAGTGGAGGTATAACAGTAAAACATCGCAATGTTGACTATTGCTATTTATGACAGAGTCCAAACCTCAGCTGCTGCAGTTTTCTCTCAGTCTAACAGTGAAGCTGATCATTGATTACTGATCTGCTCTCTGATCAAACTGCCCTCTTCAGCTACATGATGACACATTTGGTTGACTGTTGTTTATCCTTGCCTTCTTCCATCTGTCACTTTTCACACGTTGTTACCTTCTCACTCCTGACTCTCTCTTTCTTTTAAAAAAAAATCTACACCAGTGACGCACGCTCGATTCCAGATATACGCTTCCGTTCAGCGGAAAGCAGAGGATTTGCATCTCCTCAAACATGGCAGGATACACACGATACATTTGGATGAGGAACTAAAAATCATTATACTATACTCTGAATTTTCATTCCTAAAGTGAACATGCAACATTCAGTTGCTGTTTTTCCCGTTATACTTTCAAGCAGCGCTCGTCTCATAGATATATAAAAATAAAATTAAATACAAATAACTTAAAAAAAGGAAGAAACATACACTGAAAAGTGCAAATGTACATTTGTTTACAGCATGACATATTCACTGTACAATCATTGATTATATACTCACATTATTTTATGCATTATAATAAGGATTACTAAGTAGCATAGTTTGAGTAAGAAATATTTCATAGCAAGTCTATTGGAAAATATTTGCATTGCCTTGTGACTAGGAGAGGCTCTTCTAAACATTGCCAAGGTGAATGTGTGTGTTTGTGTGTATGTATGTCTGTAAGTGTGTGTGTGTGCACGTGTGTGTGTGAGAAACAGCATATGTATGTCGACATAAGGTGTATGTGCAAACAATAAAGCAGAGGAAACTCAAATCATTCTAGATCAGAGGCACAAAAACTGCCCAGCCAGCATTTCAAGTATCTAGCATTGTTTTGGACAACACACATCTGTCAGACATCAGCAAAGCAGAGAGAGAGACAAGGAAAGAACCAGGTTGCTTCCTGTCGTAGCTCAGGAGGAGGCAGCTAAAGAGTCATACAACGAGTGGAAACAAGCATTTCAAAGAATTTGTGTCAAAAGAGCGACACCGATTAGACAAACGTCACTTTTTTTTTTTTTAAACCGCAGTATAATGCTATTGCACGTCACCTAAAACACCACCACTCTCTCTGCGATTAGGACAGCCTTCTGCTTCAGGCTGGAAAATGCTTACTCGCTTTCACATTTTGCTCCCAGTTCACTGAGTGTTTCCTCAGTTATGGCATAAACAAACACGTCATAATAAGGGACGGGTAAGGATTCGCAGGTCTGATCGCGGGGCGGGGGGGAGTCCATATCAGCCGCTGTATAAGACACGCTGCACATTTTTACAAGCACTTCATCCAAATGTTCTGCAGCCATCAGTGGTCGGGCAGAAGGCCTGCAAAAATGAGCCACACTAAAGATGGAAAGCGAGGAACGTCATCCATTGGCAGTCGGTTTGTTTAGGTTGTTTTCCATAAAGACAAGTCATCATGTTCAGCATCTCGGTAAAGATACCTGATAAGATCGTCCTACAGCAGAGAGAGATAATCCACACAATCTGGCATGGAAAGTTTCCCCTTCCTCCAATGGCAATAAAAGGGAATCCTTCGTGTTGGATGCTGTCCAATTAGGTATCGATTATCGGGATTCTGATGTGAACCTTTTTAGGCACTGGATTGAGAAGCTACAAGTTACTGGACACTCCTGCACCAAGATGGTTATTATGGCTCCTCATAAGCTCATGAGTCAAATGACACGATCCTGGAGTGGCCATAAAATACAAATCCAAATTTTTCAGTTTAATGAAACATGCTTTCTGTTACTTTGTTGGGTACTTTTGTTCATTTACGGTGCAGATACACAATATTTGCATTTTAATATAATTTATTTCTGGAAGGTAATAGCAATTTGAGAAATACTATCACCTGGTAGACAGAACAACACTTCACAGTCTGAACTTGTTGTATTCTTGAACAACAAACGGTTTCAGTCTGTGTTTTACTGTACAGTTTGGGTAATGGTTCAGCACAGCTTTCTGATTGTGTGTGCCGGGTTGGTGTATGTCTTTCTACATGTGTGTGAAGTAGAGACAGAGGAAGAGGGACTATATGTTTTCTTACTATCTCACACTGCCGGGATTTGCACGAGTATCCAGATTCGTCTGTGGTTGTCTTTGGGCGTCTTAACGCTCCGATTTGACTTTGTAGCGCAGAACCAGGTAAGTAGCCAGTCTGAGGACCAGGAAGAAAACCCCCAGCACCATGAAGTCTACGTAAAGCTTTGCGTCCTCCACGTCCAGCAGCTGCAGGACCTCCTCCGGCTTTTGAAACTTACACACTTGGTCCGGGCACTCCAGTTCAGACCGGTTCATCCCATAGATGGAGAGTATCACCCCCTCAAAGCCATACCTGAGGGCAGACATTGTGGACAAAACTAATGAACCCAAGAATGCTTTTCATGGACTGACCACAAAGACCACTGGCCAAAATAAGTTATATATATATATTAGTGCGTAAACGATTGCAGAAATTCAAACTGTGACAATACCTGACATAAGAGACATAAGAGCTCCACTGCAGGTATTTGGGAATGGTGTCAAAATTGACAAAGAAGCCAGAGAAGAGGAGGACAGGTATGGCTGTGACTGGACCCACGAATGTTGCCACCTGTAGAACAAATCAGCAGCATCCATTTAAAAACGCATAAACAAAATAAAAGCAAATACTTTATGTAATGGATTTCAGACATTCATTAACATTCTGCATCATCACCATCAACCACTGAGTCATGGTTATTTCAGCATCTATAAAATGTGGCGGTTTGCAGTGTGGATTTTTTTTAAACCAGAAAGTATCATACATGCAATGGACACCAATATAGGTTCTGAGGACACCATGAGTCACTGGTACAACATGTAACAGTGACTAATGCCTCAAAGCCACTAGCAGCAAGTTGGAGACTGGGTTACTGATGTCTGGTATTTCTGACTCCACACCAGTGTACACTGCAACTATTGTGTTTAGCAAGTGCAAAAATACAAAATGAAATATGGCGGTGCAATGAGCAGGCAGCAGTTTGGAGGGATTTACATATCACCAGTCAGCGAGCTCAGTCTCGCAGACAAAACAAGACATTACAGAAATTTAAACACCTTCCAACCCGAAACACAACTACAATTCCTGAATGTAGGCTTAATACACTGTTGCCCACAAAGTTGGAACAAGTTTTCAGACACATTCCTCTTTTTATTTCTATTTATACACGTCAATAATTCTGACCAGGTGCAATAATTACATACCCAGTTGAGGCGAATTCTGAGTTTGGGATGTGACCGTAGAATGGGACGTCCTGCCCATTGACACCATCAACAAGCTTGTGGACAGTATGTCACCATGTCTTAACACATTAATCCCTGTCAGGGGTGGCCATACTCAGTATATTTGAAAGAGTAATATTGGACATTCTTATGCATGGAATCTCCTCGAGTATGTTTCCTTTTAAATTGACCAAGGTTGAAAAATTGAAACAAAACCCTTAATCCTATTGTTCAGTACCTCCAATTTTGTTTTTACACAGTTTGAAAAATGTAATTGTGGTTTAATTTTTACTGTGGTATGTATTGTATGTATATTGTGATATCAATAAAGTTTTGAGAAGATATACACTTTATCTATCAAGAATACATTGCATTGTTACAATCATTTCATGAGAAGAGGTAAAAAAAACATTTTATTCCAACTTCATGGGCAGCAGTGTACCAGGCTCACGTTAGCAATTTGATGCTACCAGTATTCAAATAAAGACAAGTTTGGAATTCCATTTTACGACAGATTAACTCCTTCCAGGACATGATGCAGGACCAGAAAAACTCAAGTAATATCAAATCTCTGTATAACCCAGAGCTGTCCACAAAACATCACAGTACCAATGATTTAGTGATGAAGATGTAAAAACTGCATTTAAAATTCTTTAACTCCTTTACACTATTTCATACTGAAAAAAAAAGTCATCATATCACAATAGCATGTACTTAATACTGTATTACTGTCTAATATTATTATACGCACACAGACTGTTTTCATTTTCAGACTTTCAGCTCCCTCTGGAGACACAGATGGTCCAGAAATAAAAATTGTGAAACTTTCACACACAATCTCTCCTACTTCTAAGTGTGTATATCTGCAATGGAGGATTCAAGTTTCCTCAGTACACTTGTCGTACACTGGACTGAGATCGGTTTCCTAGTCGTGAAGTCATATTTGCACAACTCCATGTTAAGGCTCAACTGATGACACTGATGTGACTTTTACACATAAAGTCTCCGATGTTCAAGCTCATGACAAATAAGCTCACACGATGCTGATTGAACTCGTCAGCACCGAGTAAGTCTCTTTGCATTTCCCAGCGTAGAGGGCTGTTAAAACTGGTGTGTGTGGCGACATTCAAACGCTGGCACACCAGTAGCGATGCATTTTACGTCAACTGGCAATGATTGGTTTGCCAGAAATGAGTAACCATGGCAACAGCAGAGACAGAGAAGGCAACAGCAGCTAGGCGCATGGTGGAGTCTATGACGGGAAACCTGGGAAGCACAGAGAAACTTTCCCCTGTCCACAAGTGAATGTGAAAACAGACTTCAAGTGTCATAGTCTGCTTATACAACATTCAGTGTTCTTTACAGTGACACAATTTTTTATCACAAAACTGTAGTTCTCAAATTTGTTGGCAACTTGAAGGCTCGATTATGTGAAAATAGAAATTAATGTAAGGTTAAGGTATTTAGGTTTGCCTACCTGCAGAGACGTGGATGCAGCCCCTATAAGCAGACCCAGGGACTGAGCTACCAGCGCTGTGGACGTGGACAAGGCCATAAAGAGCAGGTAGCGACCCACCTCTGGAGGCTGTTCAGTCATCCAGTACACTATACTACAGTACATGATCGGACAAATCACCTGCAAAGAGGATTGTTTTTTTAGTGTCATTAATTCAAATTTGTACATGCATGCAAAACCTTGAGCAGATAAATAATTGAAACATCACCTGGAACGGTATGTCTGCCATTGTTTTGGCCAAGTAATAGGCCTTCAGGCTGTACCAGTAGTTGAGATGTTCCCTCACAAACACAGACATCTCCAGAGGAACTGCGGAACAACAGCAGCGTTAAAAAGACTTTCCACTTCAATCGGAAAAAACAACACACTGAATCAATGTTTCCAGTCTCTCGCTAGACTTGGCATCTTACAGGTTAGTATTGTGGGCATCAGTGCAGCAAACATGAGGAACAGCATGGAGAAGAACAGGAAGCCAGTGTTGTTGAACACCTTGCTGGCATCGTTTCCAATTTTGAGATAAAGCAGGCCGATCAGCACTCCAATAGACAGATGGGACATCACCCTGAGGTGGGTCAGCACCTTGAGGAGGAAACATAAACACAAGTCAAAATTATTGATATATTAAAAAAAACAGCTAAAGACAGTTTTAGTAACACTTTAGAATGTGTGAGCAGGAATAACCTGTAGAATGATTATTTTACCATGTCCCTGCATATCGTGATGAAGGTTCTTTTGAAGAGGATGCAGAACTGTGTAAATGTACTGGTGGCAAAGCTATGCTTCTCAAGGGTTCCTGTGTCCTGTGTGAAAACAGACAGGGAGAACAAAGAGTCAGTTATATATTCCACATGAAGTATTATCAAGTTGTCATGCGCCAAACTAAATTAAAAGGTTTTCCTGTGTAACGTTTGACTGTATTTTCATGTCATCCAAGAAATGTGCTCGACCCTGAGTCTTCTTTCCCCACTTGACCGTTTGTAATTTTGGTAAAACAGTGTGATATGAAGACAGCTTTAGATCAAGGTGTATTTTAAAAGTGATTCAGAACAGCCCTGACTGATGCCAAAGATATGTTTATGTCTATCAAAGAGTTAGATGAGAAGGTGAATGGTTTGCATTTATTTATTTTGCACCTTTTAACCTAAGCTGGGTTCTCCAAAGCACTTTACGATGCATTTCCATTCACACACACATTAATGCAGCAACTTCAGGTTCATCGTTTTACCCAAGGACATTTCAGCAAATTGGAGGGGCTGGCATTCGAACCACCAACCCCGCAAACCAAAGCTGACTGATGCCACTCCATCCGTTTAATATTAGTCTGCAGCTAGAAGACTGTTATATAATTTTTGCTTAATCCATTCAAAAACTAAAGTGTAAAAACCCAAACTGCTGCTTAACTAGCTGTTTCCAGTTGTGCTAAGCTAAGCTAGCTGCCACATGGATGCAACCTTGTTGGTAAAGAAGTGATGTGAGAGTGTTATCGGTGTCTACTCACTCTCCACCAGAAAGTGAATAAGTGTATAACCGAGAATAACAGAGAAAATCAATAAACTGACAATATTTGAAGGAGCAGCAGGGAAAAACTGCACTATGCGCAGTATGGGCATAATGAGGTGGTTTACATTTACAGTTTAAGCATTAAGCTGATGCTCTTATCAAAAGTAACTTATGATGCTGGAAGATGATATAGATACTGAGGTAACGGATGGCTGGAATGTAATAAGCAGTAATGTGGACAGGAAAGGAGTGCTATGTTTCAATGTTCAATTTTTTATTGGCTATTATAACTTAATTTTAAAGGTTTATATATGTAGTAGGGGGACCTTGAGTTCAAATGCAACCAAAACTATGAGATTAGAACTTGTAGTTTTGACATATCTTCCCTGCATATTTCATGTAAACGAGCAGATCGCTTATTGTTTAATGAATGAAGGTATTATTTCAAAAAGCACAGATGAAAATTTGTTTAATCTTTTGCCTTTTCCTGTAATTGAACAGTTCTTTGAGATCAGTACAAGCAGTTTTAGTGTTCTTTGGTTGTAGGGTTTGCATGTTTTGTTACTTACTTCTGTTTATGTATATTATAAATATAACATGAGACATAATGGTGTACACGCTTTGTAAAAGGGAGTGCATGACTTACACTGTGACACTGAGAGGGACAGGAGGAGTCACTTTTATCTCTGGAGTTCTTCTTGCCCTCCTCTGAGCACAGTCCGCCCTGCACCGCCTCAAACAGCACTGGGTTCAGGTCCCCGTATTCCCCTGACGCCACCTCAATGACTGGGAACACAGAGGACAAGCTAGAACGAACAAATTCACCTGAAAAAAGGCCCACGCATGCATACACTTGTACTGAAAGAGCTGAGCCACTCACTGAAATCAGCAGGATTGTGATACGTCGGGCAGTGGAGGCCCAGGTTCTTCAGATAAGGGATGAGGTAAGGGACCGTGCCCTTGTATATGCACTGACCCTGACTGAGGATGTACAGCTGGAGGATGAACAACACAAGTACAGATAGTCAACATAGCTTCCAACACACCGAGTCCCTGAATAATGCATCAACAACTGACAAAACAACAGGACTGGATATCGACTGCTGCTGCTGCTGCTGCTGCTACGCCACTTCAGCTGCACAAAATGAATCATGCTAACCTGCAGCGTCCTGGCCTGCGTTGCTGCTAATGGTGTCCAGCAGGAAAAGCACTTGAGTTACCTTATCAAACATCTCAAAGAGCTTGGCACTGGGCTGATGAATGGTGCAGATGATTGTCCGTCCTCCCTGAGCCAGAGACTTCATGAGGGAAACGACCTGGAAGCAGGACGCGCTGTCCAGACCGCTGGGATGGGGAACAGAGAGACGGATGCACCGTTTACTTTGGATCGAAGCTACAATGACACAGATTCAGAGCAGATGTGTGATGTCCAACCTGGTGGGCTCATCAAAGAACATGACAGGCGGATTGTTGACCAGCTCCAAGGCGATGGCGAGTCTTTTACACTGGCCTCCAGAGAGGGAGATGGTGCGTGTCTGAGCGCATTCCTGGAGGCCCAGAGCTGTCAGGATCTCATCCACCTGAATCACAAACAAAGAGAAACGTTGGAACACTAAAAATATGGACGAGCAATATAGAGAATACCTTCTGTAATGGTACATGTGACCTTAAACTCTAATATGGATGCATGTTGTGATGTAAAACAGACCTGGCTGCAAACAAGATAGCGTTCATTCATCTGCTTTTTCTTGTGTTTCCTTATGAAAATGTAGCTTAGGTTAGTGGAAACACTCCTGGCTATTGATGTCACGTGACTTCTGTGATATCACGTGAATTATGTGGTTGCTTTCCTCCATCTTAGGCTCATCTCATTTCTCTATTTTGAGCCTCCTCGTCTCCTCCTTCCTCAGTCATCCTGCCTGTGACCCAGAAATCAATCTTAGCCCTTCATCTTGAAGGATGTCTTAGTTCCTAAAATCCATCTATCCTGCTATGAGTAAAGACACACAGGTGCATCCTCGATATATCCTTTGCAAAAGTCTTTCTTGCGCCCGTGATGGGCCAGACACACAGCTGGAAAATACAAAACATGTTGGGTGCAGGACTGACACATGAGTATATATAATAAATAACACTAAATTATAATATATGTCACACTTTATGTCTATCGTACTCTTTGTGTGTCATTACTATTTTATACTTCACAGTACACACATATGTGTTCAAGAAAAATATAAAATTTCATGTCATTCATACATGAACGTTACATTTTGCCATGCTGTGATCTGAATTATAAGCAAATACGTTCTGTAAGTTATCATGAACACTGTTCTGCTCTTCTAAAAGAGATCCTAAAAAAACACAAAACAACGGAAGGGGCGATGCTGCTGTGCAACATGTCATATTTAATTGACATTGCTTTAAAACAGTGACTCTGAGGCAAGGATGTCTAATTTTGTTAAACGTCTATTGTCTCCACTTTGCTGTTTTTGTGTCTTTTTCTTGCCTCCTCTGCTTGCATCTTTACATAGAGAGACTAGGACCGAAAGGAGAGAAGTCAAGGAAAGCAATCGTACAAATTGAGAAATCAGAAAAGGGGCTTGGTTACAGCCAGCTTCTCTTACAGTTTGTAGGCTGGAGATTCTGGGTATTATGAAAATGTTTAGAGCGAATATAATAAATTGAATTCCTGAACAATCAAGGGATTTCATTACGCTGATGTAAAAAAAAACAACAACCTGTTAATCAATATTACTGTAAAATAATCCTGATTATTAATTTGCATTTTTCCCCACAAAGATCTAATATAACCAGAGACATTTGTAATAATGGCATAGATAAATCTGTGAAGTGAGACAGGTTTCTTTTATCGATTATCTGTCTAGCTGACAACTAACTGTGTGCGTATGATCAGGATGCAATCAATATATTCAGACTCACAAGTTCCTTTTTGACCTGCATGCTCTCGTTTAGTTTCAGATTGGCGGAAACCTGAAAGACAAACAGAACTCAACACTCAGTATTGAACATTAGAATTTAATGAGGTGTTGGTAGTTTTGTTTTTTTTCTTTTCAGTGACCTCACCATCATGGCCTCCCTCGCGGTGAGGTGTGGCAGCAGCATGTCATCCTGCATGATGTAGCAGGACATCTTCCTGAAGGTCCTCAGGTCTCTCGGCCGGCCGTTCACCAGGATCGTGCCCTTCATGCCCGTCTCCCTGTTCGCACACAGAAAGACATTTTCTAAGCTGGATGTAGGCCTGCTCATGCATATATCAGCGAATTATGCAGAACATGATCTTATACAAAGATATAGGAGAATATACTCCGTTCAAGGATCTGCAGTGACTTCATACACGTCCAGGTCTCACCTGTAACCCGCCAGAATATTCATCAAAGTGGATTTTCCGGCTCCAGAAGGCCCCATGATGCCAATCAGCTCTCTGCTGTTAAATCTTCCCGAGAGACACTTGAGGAGGGCTTTGTATCCTGGCAAAGACAAAACAAAGCTTCATTATAGTCTAAAACTGTGTTTATCTGCTGTTCACTGACACTGTACTCAAAAGTTTACATTTATGTTTTTAGGTGAAATGTTATGATGTCTTAATGTAACATTCATTTCTACTTTTATAATACATTGTGACTCTCAGTGTTCACTCAATATTTGAAATGTTGAATATTTTGTTCATCCAGAGTGAACTAGGGGTCGATTGATTATCAGCCTGGCCGATAATGGATGCATTTATCTTTTTTTTTTTTTTTTTTTTTAACCAATGAATTCATTTGAAAATGTACTATTTTGGCTGTAATGCAGTTATCTTTATCTGTTGTCACTATATTGTTATCTCAAGCAATGTCCTGTCCCAAGGCATTATCAATGTACACATCACGTGTAATAACCTATCAACACTGAAGGATAAATGTTGAAAAGTTCTCTTTTAAATTAATGATATGTACAAAATAAATAAACAGCGGCATTTGAAGCTACGTTTAATATTGAAATTTGTGCTAGTCTGTATTTTGACACCAAGATTTTAATATTTACTGCAAACTGTACATGGGTATCAGCTGTGAAAGAAAGAGACATGGCTGTCAACCCCTAGTATGAACAACAACATTAAGTAATCTTTCATTTTGTGGGTGCCGCGGCAAGGAATGTGAAGCAAACCAAGACAGGAAATAAATGGTAAAGGAACAGTAAAAAGAAAACTGAGTAAAAATAAGAAAACATAAGCACAAAAACTGAATACCGAGTGTAGAAAATTGAGCTTATTCGAAAGATTCACCAGAAGAGCTACAGATAAATTCCACCTTCCTTTAACTGGTGCTTTTCTGACAAACAGATGGCTTAAAGCAAGATTCTAGAGCAGATTATTGAGTGTAAATGTGTTACTGAATGCATGTTTCACCACCCTGAGGCAACATAGGGGGGGAACAGGTCAACTATTGCAGGAGGGAATTACATTTTTCATCTATTTATATCCAATGTTCTACCATAGATGTTCAGCATACTCATGTGGAAAATGTATTGTAGAAAAAGCAAATGGAAAGTAACGGAAGGGAATGGTGTGTGCTTTCACAAAGATTAAAATAATTTCACATTCTGTATTCAGATGTCTTTACACTGTGGTAATTATAAAGTCATGGCCCATCCACTTGGTCCATTATGAGTGTGCTCACTTTTTAAAACAGCTTTATAACCTCCTGACAGTGTAAAAGTGAATCAGATGGAGCGGCAGTTCTGGTACACTCTAATATCCTGTCTCCACAGTTGGAATTTACTGAGCCGCGTTGCTCTGAGAAACTCGGTTCACTGATTCTTAAAGTGTTTCAACAGATGGTTATGCAGACAGCGAGGCTAATTTCACTCCATCAGGAGAAGTCACAGGGTGCTAAATGTGAACGAACCCTCGGGCAGAGGTAACAGCTCTGTCCATCACAAGTGGTCCAGCAAATGCGTCGTCCGCATTGTCCTAATCGGCAGGACATGGGAGGCAGCTACCTTTTAAAGAAATCTAGAAATGCGAGTGATGGGGAGTCAGACAAAGATGAACATGCTGTTATCAGTGTATCTGAGGGAAAGAACAAATTCAAGGTGAAGCTGGCAGGGAAGACTGAAAACATCACAACAAGAAGGTTTCACTGCATTTTAGGAGCACTGGGCATCAGGTGCACACCAAAGCAGTGAGAAAAAAAGAAGGAAAAAAAAAAGGGAGAAACAACAGTACACAAAGATTTAAGATCCTGACGCCCTCGCTGGCACCAGCTGAAGAACCACAGGCATTACTTCCCTGCAGCAGTTTTAAAAATGGTTGCTGTGGTGTGGCCTGTAAATGAAGACGGCTCATGTTTTTGTGATGCATTTCCAAACCTTTGTGGTTCTTGTATCACACTGGGAACAGTAAAACAACCGGTGTTTGAGTTGATGTAGATTCTGAAAGCTTCCAGAAATGGAAAGTTAAAAGGGACTGTAAGTATCCCCCCCTTGTTGCCACCCGTGTCTCTCTCGTCTTACCCCTCTCCCTGGTGTCCACACGGACGCTTTGTCCTGCCTTGAGCTGTGTAATTAGGGTCTCAGTAGAGCTGCCAGCACCCTTAAACCCTCGATGAGTAAAGTAGCCTGATGGCAGCGCCCCCTCCTCCCTCGCAGGGTTATTACATCAGACAGGCTGCACTCAGACAGCAGAGCTGCCTGCTGTCAGTGAAGCAGCCATGCCCTGGCATGTGGTGCATACTGATGATCTAACCCAGTGCTGTAGGTCGCGCATAATAATGGTTTATCTGTGTGAGTCTGCATTCACATCCTGTGGTCTCACGAGAGCCACAGAGTAAAACCAGCTCACCTCACCGCCCCCTCCACAAGGATACGCAGCATTAACAACGAGTGACAGTGTTTGCTCAGTGATGCCAGCCTGACCTTATAGATGATCTCAGAGTAATTAGCAGACAAATTATTATGAGGTGTGATCATCACATGTCTAAAACTGAAGCACGTGACACAAATGCCAAGTCTGCTCTCACAGAATGAATACAATACATTTTTTAATTAGCTTTTTTTTTTGTCCCCACACTTAGTCAATTTTTGCATCTTATCTGATTTCATTCTGGTCGACACAAACTCTGCACACAGTAAAGTAGTGGTAGCCTTTTTGGATGAATTAATGTCTTTAAGAAAAAATAACCTGCATATAATAAATGAGAAATGAGATTGAGAGAGTACTCCATCAGTTTATCATTGCATCTCTATAACATTGTTGGACTCTGGAAAAAAAGAATGTGTGCAGCTGAATAAGAAATATTTTCTTTTTTATCACATGCATTTCTCTTCCTTATCAAAATCTGGCATCTACACTATCAGAGATCTGGGTGTGCTATACTGACGGCAGCTAATGTAGCCTTGAGCCGCCAGAGGAGATAAGCGGCGGGTTACAGCTCACTTCTTTCTACATTCTCATATTTTTTTCATTTTTAAACTTGATGCCTTCAGATTCTTATATAAGCAGATTTAATTCAAGGAACCCATCTATTAGACTGTTGGGGATAATAATACATTAAATTGCTGGAAAAATAGAAAAGGAAGGGATGACGAAACCAAAATAAAGCAGTAAGATCTGTCCTTGATCATTTTTTTGTGGTCCGTCCTCCTCCCATCACAAGATTTAGCGGATAACGGCGTCAGACTCCTCGCCAGCGTCCTTCATACAGTGAACATTGTAACGCAGTGACGTCTAGTTGATCCTTGTCTGAACACACAGTACACACATCTTGTGCATGTACTGAATTACCAGTTTACTTCCACAACACAGTCATAAATTTGACTTATCATGCGCATAATGATGTATTTTATTAGGACAACAGCCTAGGAAGCACAGAAAAGCTAAATAAGCTGTCTCTCCATGCAAAGTCAACTTCGCGTTCCTTCTCAACAAACTCGGATCATGAGTGCAGGTGCAAAAAAAAACAACTCACAGGAAATCACCTCGAGGCATGTAAACATCTCTTGCTCTCCCTTTCCTTCCCTTCCATCCTTCCCCTTTCAAGGCTGGGCTAGTGTTACACCAGTTATCTCTCTGGGGAGGAGAATACCCTCAACATGAAAGCAGGTCACAGCGGCTTCATCCCAGCAGCGATAAATGGCTGGCCTCACCGAGGAGAGCCTACAACAACAACAAAAGCAGACGGAGGGCGGCTAACCTCCCTGAGCCCTTTTACAGTAAAAGAAACAACCTTACATTTACTGCATTTACAATATCTCCGTCTAATCACTTCCCATTCGTCACAGACATCCTAAGAGATGACTCATGAGCGCTGTGTGAGTGACTCAAACACTAAAACACATTAAATGCGTGATGACATCATGGGCTCGAGGCTCATGGTTCATCCTTTATCTCCTCTTTCCTCTCTGCCACCTGCATATACGTTTGCAGAAATTGTTTAAAAATGATGTTTTTTTAAAAGGAGAAATCAGAAGGAAACAGCAAAACAACAGCGTTCAGAGCTCTGTGTGATTACACACAGCTTTGATCAGACAGTCAGAGAATCAGCCCAGAGCTTTTTAAATGAGACATAAACACTGACGAGCCCCTCGGAATGAACCGCAGCTTATGTCAGACACAAAGAACTCACTGATTATAAAGTTAGTAGTAGCTTGTTATTTTATAGGAGATAATTGGAGAGGCAGAAAGGCATTATAAGGCTCAGTATGAGATGGGTTTAGTGAAATTGGACAGAGAGCTAAATGGCAAGAAAGCCTCTTTTATTAAAGCCGCTGCTTAATTTGTAAAAGCTGAGAGAGAGAGACACTTGCAGTTCACACATGATCAGCCTGATGAGCTGAGGCAAGCATCCCAAAGAGACAACACAAACAAAAGCAGAAACCAAAGGTTGAATTTGATGAGACCAGTGGAGAAGTATATGTGCATCACCGCACAAACAAAAGCTCCTGTATTGATCTCAGCACAAGAGACCCTCGCCGGTCCTCCTCCTAGCCACGATCCTCCTCATTAATAATCTCCATACATTCGGGTTTCACAACGGAACAGCGTGCACTCCTCTGCCAGGCTTTCATAATGCACATCAATATTACACAAGACCGAAAATAACACAGGCTGCAATGCATCACGTCGGGCCTTTCCTCAGACACCATGTGGAGAACGTAAATAAAAGGATTCCTCTGAAGTCCACACCCTGCTGAACACACAGCACACCACAAGAGCAGCTAAATGTACCAGTTTGCAGAAGGTGGTTTATTTGACAAGCAGGGATGACCAAAGGCTGGAGGCTCATCATTATTAAGGGTGGTGAGTTTAAATGCTGTTCATATTTCATGAGCAGATCAATCAGGGCCTTGACACGCTGCCACCGCCTATCGTCACACAACACAGGGAAAAGAGAGGCGAGCACTGTGCCAACCTGCGACTGTAAATTATTTACTATGTCTAAACTCTGCTGAGCACAGCAAAGCTTGGAGGCACACTGGCTGCCACAACATGGTGGAAGTCTGTAAGTGTGTGTTCAACAACTGGGATGGGCTACACGTGTGAGAACGACGGAGAGGAAGGCGGAATAACGCACGTAAAGAAAACATTTTCCCTAAATGTCACGAAGGCTTTTAAAAGCCTCCCTTGAAATTTCTGCACTCCAGATATTGATCGTCATGGGTGGTGTTTGCCTCCTCGTCTGTCATGGTTACTATGTGAACTGAGCTTGCAATACCTCTCCTCCTCCACCAGGGACCCTCTCGGATGGTGTACGAGAGCTCGTTGAACTCCAGGTCCACGGCAGAGCGGCGTGGGAGGTGGGAGAAGCGCTGGGCCTCGGTGATGTGGTTCTCCACTTTCTTCAGGTGGGTGAGCAGCGGCGCCTCCTGGGGAGCCCCGCTGTGGAGCTTGGTCTCCTCCATGGGGATGCTGACCGAGCCCTGCTCCATCGTCTTCTCAGCCATGCTGAAAGGCTGCACAAGGAGCACAGACATCAGGCCCTGCTTCAAAGCAAGAGGGTCCAAACCTGCTTCCTACATTCTCATGTATGAAGAACCACAATTAGTTTTCACCTGATGAGCTTCATTAAACTTAAAATAATTTCATTACAGATCTGAAACTTCCCAAGCAGCAAGACACTTTCAAGCACATTTTGTTACATATGGAATTGGAACATACTAGTTATTTAGGCTTGAATTAAAAACATAAACCATGAGACAAAGAGAATAATGAGCAAGCTGGAGTGGCAGTTTTTATGTCAGGTGCTATTTAGTCTTATATTTAGTTCTAGCTAATATAGGGCTCATGACTGACACCGCAATAAACCTGATGATGAAAACTAATTGACCTCTGGCCAGTTGATTGGCTCCAATTAATTCAGATTGTTTTCTACTTCGTCTCCTGACTAATAGGCCTCCACAAACCACTGCCTCAGGAGATGTGTGGACACGAAGGTGTGTCCCAGGAATGGTTTTAGCTCGACTGCAGACATCATCTAAAAACTAGGTGCTGGACATGATCTGATTACCGTTTATTCTATGGACTGGCTGCTTGAAGGGAATGAGATTCTGAGTGTGAGGAGTTGGGATCCGGTTTCAGTATTGCAGCACACTTACAGTACTGCTGATTCACAGAGATTTCCTCCTGGACGAGGCAGCCTGTCTGAAGTGTAAAACCATGTAGTGCCTGATGATCCATAAGCTGTCTGACAATTTGAGACTCAAATAACATGTTGTGACACTGATATCGGCACGGCGGAGGGTCAGCGCCCGTGGCATCTTTAGAATTATGGGAATAATTTTGCATTAATCAGGTAAAAGTCAGTAGTTAATTTGATTTAAAGTGAGTTTTCAGAAGAAGCAGCCTAGTTTAAATTCATGTCAGCTATAAAGAAAGAGCCTCGTAGTTATCAGTTAAAGGTTTATGGACCTTTATGTTTACATGCTGCTACACTGTGTAATAATGGCAGCGCAGTCAAACTGAAGGTGGATGTAAAGATATTAAAGTACTATATGGTTAATGCACTGGATAATAACATTACAAAATGAGAGAGAATAGGATACATTCATTAATGACTAACTTCGGGAGTTGGAGCTTTGGCTTAAATTTTGCCTGGTAGCTAACATTGTGGTTTAGTAGCAGCAACATGAGCCCTTCAGACTAATGTGGAAACTTTGATAATTCCATTTCTATAGAAGTCGGTGGTCTGAGGTTGTTGGGTTTTTTTTTCCTAAGGTAAACTTTAGCAGGCAACAGTGCACTGATGACTTTGGTTGGATTTTTGTTTAGATGAATATGGATTTAATAGGAAATAACACTACATTAACACACATAATCTTAACATTAAAAAAGCATTTTCTAAAAGTATCCATTATATTTGACTGACTCAATACCAACTGATCGTTGAAAAACTTCAACAAATAGACCATCCCAGTGGGCTGCAAGTCAAATGCATCAAGCTATATGAGTTGGGTTCACAAGTGTTTTGCATCAACAAATTAACAAGTATCACAAAATCCTGTAAATATTCTTTACATTCATACAGTCTAATTTGTGTCCAGTAAGCCGACATGCAAAACAACATGATTCCTCCCAAATACTTGAAACTGCCCAGCTATGCAGGCCTGGTAATCCCTGCCATGTAAACAACACCTTTAGGACTGTTTTTTTTGGTCATTTTTGAGCGAACACAAATAAACAGGAGGCGGTAAGACGTCCACACACACTGTACAAACAATGTCATACCATCCACCCAGCCATTACCGAGCTGCGACTAGCTCAGGCACATTAATCCTCATAAAAAGATCATTTTGTGACACCGCTCACATCAGAAACAACGCTACAGTCGTAAATCCTGATAAATGTGACACGGCCAACACTGCAGAAAAACAGTACGGAGCACAGGACGCAGAAAATAAAGATTAAAAGTCACATGTGTGTAACTTTCCAAATCCTAACCGGACACATAATCTGCTTCCTGCTGCCATGCAATCCCCTGCAGTCCTGTAGTACTCTCCTGTCTACTATCCATGACCTACTGTATGTGTAATAAAATATCTACACGTGAAGAGGACCACTGATGAAAATTGACCATGGCTTCTATTGATCATCCTGCCATTAGTGTATTTCCATTACCATCCTGCATATGAGCCATGTAAAAACACTGACAGACTTTAATGGCCTCTCACTCTGAAGGAAGGCCTCCATGTTCCGTCATGTGCGGCCCCAAAGGCAGGACACGTGAGCACACAGCCATAGTAAAAGTCTCCTGTAAGGGGATGAAATATGGTTATTAGACGTGTCCGTGTAGCTTTGCAGTAGTGTGGTGGTGGATCTCTGCAACGACTGCTGAGTGATGAGGGGATGCTCCCAGCTTTTCCAAAAATATGTGGGGAAAAAAGCACCTGTTACCAGCAAACTGATGGGAATGAAAACACAAGACACTATTTAACAGAGCAAAAAAAAAAGAAAGAGGGAGAAGTGACTCCTATAAGTGGATGACTCATATATGTTCTGAGGACATCCTTTGCACTAGATGTCCTACAGTGTATTGCATTTGCACATGCACAGGCACACACAAGCAAACATGGGACATACTTATTATTTGTGTGTTGAAACGACCAGGTGAGCAGCTCAGCCCTGGTTCTCTTTTCCCCTCTCCTGTTGAGAGCAACAGTGCTCAGTGGATCCCTTCAGTCAAAACAGCCCAATCCTTCCACATCAGTCCCCAAAAACAAAAGAATAAAAAAAAAAAGAGAGAGAGAGAAAAAATGAAGATGCTCACTGTGCGCCACAGTCCAGGAAAGATCTTTTGTGGGACACTGAAGGACCGAGCTGTGTTCTCCTTATCAATATCTCTCGGGGTGCGGCGCGCATCATCCCGCATCCACTACAGCAACCCCTGAGATTAAAATCATGTCCGGCCCTCAAACTATCACTGCATCCCGGAGAACCGCCGCGGGGACGCCTGTCATGTTTTCCCTCGCAAAGATTATTCCTCCCGTGAAATCCGTCCGTCGAAGCAGCCTGCTCACATTCATCCTCAGCAGCGGCGTTGATGGCAATCTTCAGTCTCCCCTGACATCTGGAAGCAAACACACACACACGCGCGCACACACACACACAGAGAAGGGAAAAAAGGCAGCCAAACAGCGCTGCAGATGCTTCAGCGGCATCAGCTGCAGCTCGATAGCAGCCGCCGTCCTCCTCTCGCCGGTTAGTGCGTCTGTGTGGTGCGCACGCCGGTCTGGGATGCAGGGCGTTGCTGGCAAGATGCTGCTGGAGGAGATGCTGTTTTGGTTTTGATTGTTCTCATCCTGATCTCATGTTTTAGGGATGAGTCAAGTCTCGTAGAAAAAAAAAAAGAAACATTACAGGCCAAAGCACAGCAGGCTGGACGACACTAATTAATAATAGACACATCTCCAACTGGGTGTAAGGAGATGTTTTTTTTTAGGATGTTGTGGTGATTTAAAGCTAGGACACTGAACGTAAAAGTTGGAATAGCTTCAGAGTTAATTAAATTAATTCAGATCAGATTGACTGTCAAGGTAGTTTTCATCCATTTACCCTCTCAGGTGGAAGTTTAAACATTTTTACGCATCCAGTTTTCTCCTCTGGAGCTACTTTAATGGTTGTAATAAGAGAAATGGGACTAACAAAATGAAACTGTGCAGGTTTATGTCTCACAGTGCTCTTCGGCTTGGCTCCGATGCCGTCCTCACACTGCTGGAAGTAAACATTGAGGAAGGTTTTTTTTATTTTTGGTGAAATTTCGGCCGCTCTGTCTCTTTAAAGGCCGCACCTGCGCAGCTGCCTGGTGCTGATGCTGCAGTGCCCGGGTTATTTTCGGTAAAACAGTCGGGGTTACTCGCGTTCAAGCGGGCCCTACATGCCTTACATCACCCCTGAGAGGAAATCAAAACCATTTTTAGCCAATCGCACCTGCCTCTTAATCAGACTAATTTAAAACCAACTCTCTCGTCGCCACACGAGCAATTTCAGAGCACATCTCTCTCTGAGTGGTTTGCCTCCTTATTGTGGCTAATATTATCAGCCAGGGCCATATTCTTAGACACTTAGACATGCAAATCTGAATCTATCACATGCATTTAGCCTTAAATCTTCACAGGTTTGCATAGTTTCCATCCACATTTTTCTCTTCTATTTTCTTCTTCTATATGCCAGCTTTAGTGTATTAGAGACAACGCAACATAAAGGTGAATCCTGTGTTTCTGGGCTCCACTAAACATGTTGCACGACCAGTTTCAGGCTCAATTTCTAAGATTGCCATTGCCTCCACTTATTATTCTACCTCAAAGGCCAAATCTTGATTGCATAATGTAATATTTGTCTAGAGGAGAGAGATAAAGAGAGAGGTGACCTTTCATTCAGTCTCTATAGAATAAGCTCAGGTTTGCATAGCTACATATATTATCTAAGGACAACAAAGCCCTTCTCATTCTTGCCATCTGGAAAAAAAAATCAACCCCACAACCACAAGGCAGATCATTAATCAAGTAAATGATCATCAAATCACTTCAGACATTACTCTGTTCATAAAGCACACATTACCAGCGCCTGACTTTTGTGACATAAGAGCACTTGTGTTTAGTGTGTAACTGTGAATATTTAAACCCAACAAAGACGTCTTTGCTCTGAAGGTGGGATTATTCTGGGACCGGTATGTGCTCGCAAACGTGGGCTCGGCATGCTATAAGTACTCAGGTGATGTGATGTTAAACACATCTGAGGGAACAGTTCGGACAGGATGGCATTAAGAACCTCTGCTCTGCTCTCTGTGGGCCTTCTGCTGCTGCTGACACCAGGAGCTCTCACCAACAAAGGTAAATGTACAGGAACGTAACCTTTATTTTGTGGCGTCATGTGCATCACCTGGATATGTGACTTTACATGCAGGTCCAGCATCTATTCCTATCATACTGTCTGTGGAGAATGACCTGTCGAACATGACTCCCGAGTCCTTCTTCAGCTCTGTGGTGGAGGGAGGAGTGCTGCTGGGAGCAATGAGGAGGCTGCAGGAAACACAGCATGGCTTCGAGTAAGATCACCCACCACGTCCCCCTTTCAAATCTCTGCCTGTCATCCTTTACTCTTAAAGAGGTGGGGCAAGCTGTTTCTCCTGCATTTTTTAAGATGATGGTGATCCATTTCTGTTTTTTTCCTTGACTCGTCTCTCTGTGTTGCCAGGTTCACAGTGAAGGAGGACCCAGACTTTGGCCTGTTGCTGGAGAGTGTGAATGGAGTAGCTGGAAATGAGCTCGAGCAGACGTATTGGGAGATCTTGTCGGATAACTCTGGAGAGTTCAGCAGACTGGATGTGGGTGAGTATCCTCCCCAGAGCTTCAGTGCAACATATCTGAGGAAGACTTAATGAGCTGTAATGAGGCAGGAGACTTGGTTATTCTTTCACTTATTGCCTCAGGATGCCCTTTGGTGTGATTATTCTAAAATAGCATTACTGTATATCTATCTTTTGCATAAGGAGGAGGCAGTGAGGTTACACAATTGTAGTGGGATATTTGTTCAAATAACAAGGAATTCCTTTGAGAAGAGGAGATGCTGCACATATACTGTAGCTTTTATCTCATGACTGATGTTTCTGTAGGGACACCATGTGAACTGAGTAGCACAGAATCTGTATTTATAACTGAAATACCAGCATCTCATTTCTCTCTTCTTAGGAATCGGCTGCTACAGACCTAAACCAAATGAACACATCATCCTCAGGTTCAGCACCTGGGTTCCACAACAGTAACAAGTGTCTAGCAGTGACTGCTCAGTACCAGATGTGGAACAGAATTAAAATGTATTTTCTTTTTTCTTTTTTTTTTTAATGTTTTTGTATTGTGGTTTTCTGTAGATTGCCAAGTTCTTGTAAAGTGCACAGTGGCGCTACAGGCTGTGACCTGCTGTGTGACAATAAACAAAACAGCAACATCTAGTGGCTTTCAGCAGCAATTTCATCTGTCAAACGCACACTGTAAAGTAATCCAGTGAATCTGCACTTCAAATCACATTAACACTCAACTGGATTGAAAAATATGTTGTAAATGTCTGACTTATTTCATCTGTACTTTTTTTTTTCTTTTTACTACTATACTGGGTATCAGGAATGAAGTAAAAACACATTTCAAAAAATAGTGAGTGAGTGCTGTTCAGTTGAATTGTTTGAAGTAGATGCATACAAGATGATATAAATTGTGTTCTAATCTGTAAAGCTCTGATGAAGGTCCGTGTGACTGAATGCTTCAGAAATTAACTTGGTGATGCTTCAAACTGTTCAACATCAGATGCACGAGTAGGATTTTTGTTCATTTTATTCATTACAAATGCACTAGACATCATTTCATATCTCTAAAATCCATCTACAAAATATAAAAATAAAGATTTAATTGTACAACAAATGTATATTTGAGCTATACTTCTGGAATAAATATAATACAACACAATTGGTAAAATAAATACAGTTTGCTGACAAGGTCTACAACACTGACCGTGTTAACTCTGACCCCTGACCAAAGCTGCGCCCTTTGTAACAAGATTATGGTTTCAGCTCCTTCCAGGACAGATGGACTGAGAGGAGGAGTGGTGAGGCAGAGACGCTAATCTCCGTGGTTTCACTTCCCTTTCTACTCGCCATTATCGTTGTTTTTTTTCCCGCGCACATGCATGTGAAATAGAGCATGTGAGCTATTCCTGGTAGATGGAATTTGTGACAAGACATTATATTTAGCACCAGATTAAATCAAGCAATCAGAGAATGCTGTCTGGGCTACCACATACTGCCCTGTTGACCGTTTGTCTACACAAAATAAGCCTCTCTTTCATCAACTGACTGAAGTCAATTGAAGTCACTTTGCATTTCAAATACTTGTTTGACCCGAGTCTGACATAGTCTCAGACACTTGGAATGGATTCAGATTCGTCTCACTTTTATTTTCTGATGCTCTCGACACCAAACATCACACACATTGACTGAGCCGTCTCAACCTCAGGCACTGAAATCCTCTTGTCATAGTATATAATCCCAAAATAAAGAAAACAAGGGGAAACTGTTGGCGTCATTGTGCCGGAGAGATTAAATTAGTGCCCCAAAACATCCAGATTTGAGTCCATTCATTCGTCCATGCAATTGGATTAGGCAGCAAAAACATAGTGCGACTCTGATTTACAGCTGGTTTGCATCTCTTCTTTGCCTGTCGTCTCTCTCTGTGTGTGTTAGCCTGCAGATGCTAAAAATAAAAAGACAAAAAGTGTTCTTTGCACGGTGTTTCTGACAGCAGGGCTGCAAATTCATGTTCAAAGCAATGACTAACCACACTCAAGTGTATTTGCACTGAGAAAACACTGCAACATGCTCACATTGCATCCAGTCATAACGCTTGGCAGTGTGGTTGGAGAAGCTACTCACCACATGATAAAGCGCAGTCGCAAATGCAAGGGACACACTGTGCAAAGAACCGCTTCCAGCCAGTCTCCTTCTTCCTACAGTTGTCTATCCGACTGCAGCCTTGTTTAGGTGGGCCGAAGTAGCTCTTATACTCGCAGGTGGAGTTGCACGTCCCATTTAGTTCCCTTTCACTGATTTCAATGCGTCCCTGTGGACACATTCCTGAAAGGCAGGTAAAAGAGGTACAAAGGTTCAAATAGGGTCATAAAACTTGTGTTACTGTGGTCAGTGTGTTTACTCACGGAGGCAGGTGGGTTTTGGGGTCCACAGGCCGTTAGACTGACATGACCTGGTTGGGTTTCCCACTAACATGAAGCCAGAGCGACAGGAGTACCTGACCACAGAGCCCACCCACCAGTCGTTACCGTACACTACTCCATTATAGTCCACATCTGGCCTCCCACAGTTCACTGGCACACAGAGGAAAGAAAATGCAAAGCGTGATATTAAGCTCAGTTACACAACAGCATGACCGTCTGCATCTAATATGAACACACATTCAGCCTGGGTCTTACCTCTGCACAGAGACTTGTAGCCGAGCCAGCAGCAGCTCGAGTCTCCACAGCGATCCCTCCTCAGCTCCTCATGCCGCGACCTACAGCCTCCTAAACAAAGAGGTGCTGACCCGGACCAGTATGTGTCGTCTATGTAATCCGGTTGGGGAATCCACTCTATCACACCTACAGTGAAGCAATTTTATGGGCATTTTTTTTATACATTAGGACTGGACAAACATATATCTAATCATTAAAATATATGATTCTTGAGGTTTTCTAAAGGAAACCCCAAAGTAGAAATACTCTGTAGACTACAAGGCCAACATTAAGAAAGATATTGCAATGTAGAGATCCATAATAACTGGTTCCACAATGCAATGATTCTTGTGCCATGACTTTGAGACCAGGTGATTGAAAACTAACATCATATTGTGAGAAGAGGAGATCTTACCACTACCTTCCAGCTCTCCATTCCACTCAGGCAACTGAGAAATCCCCCTCTGGAAGGACCCAAACATCAACAACAGCAGCAGCAGCAGTGCATTTAACCTCACGGTGCCCATCTTCTGATGCAATTAGTTTCTGTGGAAAAACTGCGGCTGCATCTGGGGACTGAGCGGCAACATTATACTACACATTATACTGTACTATATCATCAACCCTGCAAAATCCACAGACATGAAGCCATTAGAAGCTGTCCCAGTAGAGCTGAGTACACTGACTGCAGAACGAGGAAGCAGAGAGAGTTTAAGTAACACTTGAACTAAGCTCTGTGTGCTGCCTAATCTTCTACACACAGCTAATGCTGCGTGCTGTATATCACGCTGTGACTGGAGTCACGGCTTTGGCAAAGGTTTGTCATGAATCAAGTCACCTGGTCAAAGCTTTTTAGAGGATCAAAGCAAAAACGGAATGAGAAAATTGTCTTGTCAGATATAGAGAATTAAAGCTATGAGAAGGGGGACGGGTACAAGGGTTATTTACAACCAGAGGACACTATATGTAATCTGTT
>NW_007578118.1:58307-134091 GCF_000690725.1 Stegastes partitus | reverse complement strand
CCACACTGGTCCCGCCGCCGAGCCCACCACACTGGTCCCGCCGACGAGCCCTCCTGAGGTCCCGCCGCCTAAACCACCACACTGGCCCCGCGGTCTCGCCGCCGAGGCCTCCTGCGGTCCCGCCGCCTAACCCACCACACTAGTCCCGCGGTCTCGCCGCCGAGCCCGCCACACTGGTCCCGCCGTCGAGCCCTCCTGAGGTCCCGCCGCCGAGCCCACCACACTAGTCCTGCGGTCTCGCCCATCCCTGGGCGGGTCGAGGCCGCCACTTCTCACGTTGCTGTTCTCAAGTGGGTCGATGCCTTCTCAGCAATCCTCGGGCGGGTCGACGCCGTTTCTCCTCCTCCTGTCCTCGAGCGGGTCGACGCCGTCTCTGCTGGCTCAGGATGCTGGGAACTGCCAAAGATGGATGACAGTCACGCGGGCAGGGAGACTGCCCCAGCCTCTCGTGTTCCTGAGCCTTGGCCTGTTTTGGCCACCCCGGCCTCCAGAGGGGATCCGCCGTCGCCGGCTCCCGGCCCGAGCCCGGCCACCAGAGGGGATCCGCCTTCGCCGGCTCCCGGCCCGAGCCCGGCCTCCCGAGGGATCCCGCCGCCGGCCTCCAGCTCGACCGCCAGAGAGTCTCTGTCTCGCCTGTCGCCTGCCCCTGATGGGCTCCACTGCCGGCCTCCAGCCCAACCACCAGAAGGTCTCCGTCTCATCTGTCGCCGACCTTCAGATGGTTTCTGCCACTGGTCTCCAGCTCGACTGCCAGTGGGTTTCCATCTTTTTCGTCGCCGGCCTCCTGATGGTTCCGCTGCTGTCCTCTAGTGTTCTTAGCCCTCCGGCCTTTCCCCCTCCGCCCTCCCGGCTCATTGCCGCCCACCCGGCTTGTCCTGGACCCCACGCTCCTGAGGTCTCTCTGTCAGGGGAATTCACGCGAGTCCGATTGGACGCCGGAAGGCGTCCGTTGATGGGGGGTACTGTGAGGGTCATAGACTGTTCACTGGGTTTTCGAGATTTTGTCTGTCTGTGTGCTTTGGTGGGTGTCTCTGCTCTCTGCAGGCTGGGCGGAGCCGATCAGGAGACACGCGCACGCTGGCAGCTGTGGCTCATCAGCCATGTCCTGCTTGTATACTGGCGTCTCACAGAAGACCGACGCCAGAGGATTGTGATACCTACCTCGGGGTACAGTCAGGCCACGAGCTGCTACACCGCGCGGAGCATTCCCAGCATGCTTGATGTTCTCCAGCTTCGAGTTTATGGGATGTGTTTCTCTGCCTGTTTCCAGTTCTCCTCCTCGGCTCCAGCACTCGGCACACCTCCAAGCACTCCAGCGTTTGTCACCCACGGGAATTCACGACCACGGACACCTTCACCGGGAGACTCTTCACGAGAGCACCCCCAACGAGCACCGAACCCTGAGCACCGGACCCCTGCGCACCACCCCAGTTTCCCTCGTCACGGCTCCCTCTGCACCGGGAAAAACCCCACGGACCAAGGCACTCTCAGGCACCGGCTCTTCGTGCACCACCTTTGGGACCCCCCTTCCTCGGATCACGACACCGAAGACTCCACTCCTCCCTCTCCACGACTGACATCCCTGCACCAGATCCCACCACCGGGTTATTCCCCACGACTGGCAACCCTTCACCGGACTTTGTTTCTGCCTCCTGGTGCCCATCACTCCACCACCTTCCCTAATAAATCCTGTTTCCTTTAACCCTTCTCCCCGTCTCCCTTTTCGTTTGGGTCCACCCGCACTGTCACTGAGCACGAACCGTCACAAAGTGTGTAAATTTTCTTTCAGATCAGCAAATATCTGTAAAAATAATACATATATTTTTGATCATTTCAATACAGTAAAGAAAACAGTGTAATCTGATGCTCAAATGTTGTAAAATAACAAATTACCATTTATACAAATACTGAGTTTTGATCCATACTTTATTTGCATTTAATAAGCGTGGTTTCATGACCAGATATGAGTCAGTCACTCTGAAAAGACAGTTAAATTTACACCTAAAATCTGTTTGTCATTTCAGGAAAAAAAGGCCAATTTGATTACCATCCCACCTGTTATTAAACTGCATTAGATCAGCTACATTCAGCAGGGGGCGCCACAATGGCAGCACAGATGGTAAACATTATGTAATGACCTGAACGCCACATAAGAAACATGAGCAATACATGTTCATCTTTCAGTGTCTTGTTAAAACTAACCAAGCTGTCATCATTAAAGAAAATATTTCACTGTGCAACATTAAATACGTCTGAAGAAAACAAAAGTTTCACATGTTTAATGGAGTTGATGATTAAGAATCAAAAGTGCACACATCCGAAGCTGCCTCTTTGCTGAATTCCACACATTTTAATGAATATTAATGCTAACGCGCCATTCCTGTGACTCATATCCTTTTGCGGTTGTGGCTGATTTATTTAGCGAATTTAGATGAATGAGAACCCACTGAGCAGTGCAGCATTAGCATCCAACTGTGTTAAGATGTTAGTGTGATACAGTGAATGAACTGAAAATAATTTAAGAACACTGGTAAACAGGATGCTCAGCATAAGCAAACCAAACACAGCAAAACAGTTGTATTACCTAATATAGGTTTATAGTCAAGATTGGCCACCACAGACCGTGTCCCTTTATTCTGATGATTCAAGTCAAATGCCTCAACACATTTTAAAATCTAAGCAGCATCTTTGCACCAGCCTCCGTTACACACTCAAAAGTCCTTCACAGAAGAAGCAGCACAGCAGATTATAGACGTGTGTCCAGTCAAACCACCTGCATCCCTGGTTGCTGAGCAGCATCCTGCAGCTGCAACATGACAGACTCCTCCCCTCCCTGTGACAAACCTCCAGTGAGGACATACAACATGCCCTCCTCCTGACCGCCATCCGCAGGGCTGGTGGTCGGCTCCTCAGTCCTCTGCTCCTCCAGCAGCACTCCTCTCAGTTCTGCCTGCACCTCTGAAGGAGTTGCCCCTGCTGAGTCTTCCTCCATCTCCTGACCTTCGGTCTGACCACTGTCGTCGTCCTCCTCCCCTTGCCTGTTTTGTCTTTCCCTCATCAACTGCTCTGTGAGTTCCACACTCTCGTAGCGAATCAGCTGCAGTCGCAAGAAACCATCTTCGTGTTCTTTGTACCTGACAGAGTGATAAGAGACAATCAGTGCTGCAATAGTCCACATATTAAAATCAAGTATTACTTAATTTGCATCAGTGCAAGACTAACCTGAACCTGGGGTGTCCAGAGGGCCATTTGAATTGGTGTTTTTTGTGCAGATGGACGGTTAGGTTGTTGCCTCTGGTGAAACACTGGCCGCACACATGGCACTTGTAGCGGGCTACAAAACTCCCCTGATTATGTAAAGAAAATATTAGAAAGCCATTAATGAACAACATTAAAACCCTACTATGGAAGTAACAGTTGGCAGTTAATTAAAAATCACCTCATGCTCTCTTTTATGGTGAGTCTTCATGGTGCCAAGAGTGCGAGAGGTGAAACCACAGCCGGGGACGTCACAGTGGAAAGCCGGCTCGCTGCTGTGGGTGTCCAGGTGTTTGCGCAAGTCGATCAAATTCTTACAGCTACAAACACAGAACGCAAAAAACCCTCAATGTCAGTTTACCGGCTTCAGCTTGATTTGTATTGTCGCAGCCTTACGTGTTGTGATACCTGTATTCGCAGTAGTCACAGCTGTATGGCTTCTCATTACTGTGGCGAAACTTGATATGGCTGCGCAGCGAAGAGGGCGACGGGCAAGTCATGTCGCACAATGGACATTTGTAGTGGCTCACTGTTCCAACAAGAACAAGACAGATGAGTGTTGAGATGAACTCATCTATATATAACTAATAATACTGCAGAGCTGCTTGTTGTCAACAAGATTCCTTCATTCACTTACAGGAGAGTGCATCGCTGTTCAACTGCTCAAAAATAGACATCATAAAAGCCTATTTTTACTTCTGGTTGTGTCAAGCCAAGAAATACTTGTGAAATAATTTATTTTAAAACTTGACACTGTTGCTATAACAACATAAACATCTATTGCTGAGGTTTTCTTGCAATTTGAGTTGCTCAGTGTATGCAGGGGTCTAAAGAGTTGAGTCTAAATGTTGTTTATTCATGTTTACGTGCAGAAATTCAAATGTGTAAGGATTTAATAGTGCATTCACAGGTTCCTTTGATAGAATGTCAGTGTGTTCATGTGCTCAGAAACATGATAGACACGACTTTAACCAACGCATTGATGTCTGTTTCTAGTATTTGTGGCCACAATAAGTGAAGAAAGCTCGTCTTCTTGTTACTGTTAATCTATAACTTTTCTAATGATAACTATAATTTCCTAACTATGAACTCTAATTAGGGATGTCTGATATTGGCTTTTTACCAATTTCCAATATGCAGATATTGTCCAACTCTCAATTTCCGATTCCGATATCAACCGATACCGATATATGTTTGTTACTGCAGCCACACTTGTTCACACTCCTTCCGATGCAGTTTGATGTTGTCATCATCATTTACGCGCCGGTAAATGCTGGTGAAATCCAGGCCTTATTTTATTGGTTTTCATTATAGGCACAAAACAACAACAACAAAAAAAACAATAACGATATTGACAGATGTTACATTTTTATGCCAATATCAGGCATACTATCGGACATCTCTAACTCTAACAGGTCATTCAGCGAGGACAGTAAGTAATCATTACAACCTAATACAAAAATACAAATTATATGTTAGCAAAAAAATGATATGCAAAATGTGAACTTGAACGATTAATCCAAAGTTATCATCAACTAACCATTAACTGTTGTCAGCTATGTTTCTGAACATTTGTGCGCCGAAATTTTCCCTAACTTTCCGAGTCCAACTTGAGAGGGTTTTAACCTGAACTTTCAGAACCAGGAACTAATTTTTCTGAGTTCAACATCAAATGAATGAATTTAAAGGCAACACCAGGGATGGTAAAGGAACTCGAAAACACAACAAACAAAAAGCTGCAAACCTGAATATGATTAGTGTCGACTAAATATTAATATCAGTGAAAATGCTACTATATGAACTGGTTGTTTTTTTAACGGGTTTTGAGTCTCAAGGGATAGAAGCAACATCATTCTGACCCATCCTGCTGTCTGTGATTACCTGAACTGTGTTTTAACGCAGCTGAAATCATAATATCATCTTTGTCATTTATTCAAGTTTCTAATTCTGCTGGTAAATGTTGCAACTGAGTGAAAAATATGCTCACAGCTCAGAAATAAGCTACTTTGTTAACCAGCAGACATTACCAACGTGGAGTACAACAGATTAAATACTTACTATATTATTACTACCGTTTATGACAAAATAAGAAGAAACCCATTAATAATAGCAGTCGTGCTGTGAGACTGGCTAAAGCAACATTTAAAATGAGACCATGACAGAGAGGTTTAGAGGCATGGAGGGTTGGCATATTCAAGTACCGACACAAATCATCTTTATGAACTGCAAAAACATATTAAATATCCTGTAAAACACAGAGAATGTCAACAAACCGTTCCAGTGGAGACTGAAAAAGTGACAACACAAATGAGCTGGAGCTCAGTGAGACCCTGTGGCTATAAGAGGAAATGACTTGCAATACTGATAGCATTATGAGGGAAGCACTGACCGTGAGTCCTCATGTGGTCCCTCAGTAGTCTTTCTGTTGCAAAGCGTTTGGAACAGTGAGAACATTGGAACCTCTGACCTGCAGCACATATACAAGCAAACACACAAAGCAAGAATTACGAGATGGTCAAATTTAAACAGAATAAAAAAAAAAGAGCAAACATTGTTATGAGTCTTTCTGGCATTATTCTGACAGGGTTCACCTTCCATGGCGCTCTGTCGTATGATGTGGTCAAACAGCTTGGTGTTGTTGGCATACATCCCCCCACAACCAGGACATGCCACGACCTTCTCCTGGGTGTGGCTGCGCAGGTGCTCGCGCAGCTTCGGACGCCCTTTAGCTGTGGCTTCACAATCTGGAGAATGACAGACGGACAACTTACACTCAATAATCCCACATCCTCAGTGTTGCATAGAAAATGTACATCATCAAGTTAAGTAACGTACCCTTCCATCCACAGCGTATGGGCAATTCACAGTCTCCTGTTGGTATGTCTATGCACTGACTGTGCATCTCCACGTGTCGGTAGAACCACTCCGGGTTGTCATACGGTGGTTGCTTTAATAAATGCGCATATTAAGATTTTAAGGTTAAAAAGAAAAAGGTTCAAGGAAGATTTACCACATTTGTCTGAGCTGTGAGCACTCAGAGTTCAAGTCACGCTACCATCACTGCTTTGAATCTAGTATCATTTGAATCTCAGTCTCACAAACGGTAATATCCTGGCTACACAGCATGTTAAGTAAAGTAATTAAAAGATGGCAAGATACTGTTCTTTGTTGCTTTTTTGTTTTTTGTTTTTTTACAGATGGAGACAGCAAAGAGATGCTTTCCATACAATGCAAGCTCGTATTAGCTGAAGCACACTCAGTACTACACATGCACATTCTGTAAATTAGATGGTCAAACACACCCCCAAGCAGCACCCTCAGGCATCTTTCAGTTTTACCTCACAATCCTCCCACAGGCAGATAAAATTGTCTGGGATTTCAGGGATGATGTTGCGGTTGTGGTAGGCGATGGAGCAGCTGCCAATTTCTGGCTGGGCATTGAGGACCTGCTGACCCAATTGCTTCAGCTTGGTGTGATAACAGTGAAAGAACAGATGTCGTCGCAGTTCTTCTGAGCCCTCAACAGAACAGAAGCCACAGTCTCTCCAGAAACAGTTTTTCTCCCCTTTGGAACATGAAACAAAGACAAAGCATTAGGAGGCCTCTCTCTTTTAGGACTGTACAATGCATCGATCTCTTGTTATTCATCACTGTAAAGCAGGAGAGCACATTGGATGTAAGTAAAGATATATCCAGTCATCACATTTAAAATCTAGCTGCAAAACGTCTGTGATAAATTACTGGTGGACGCCTAAACCCGGAAAACACCAACATATACTTATTCTCTGGTGGTGATCTGCCAAAGCTGGTCTACAGTAGTGCTGAAAGATTTGAGGAAAATATCTAATTGCGATTATTCTGCGCATCAAGCTCCAGGTAAATATTTACTGTGTAACAGATTTAAAACATGTGATGGAGCGTTACCACATGAGATACCATCAAAATTTGTTTATAGCATGTATTTATTGTATTTGTAAATGGAACGGAGGATAGCGCAATGACCAAAAAAGCTGTCACTCTGTTTAGTTAAATTAATAATGACAATAATAATTAGACACAAAATACATCAAATAAGAAAAAAAACATTTGAAAATAATACAATCCCTTTACTGTCATTGCACAAGGTACACGGTCAGTGCATCCACAATATCAGATAATGTTTTTTAGGTACAGTGAGAAATGTGTAAATATTAAAAATAGAAATCTAGCTGAAAATGTGTATGTACTAGCGTACCTGTGAAAATAGCGATATAGCTTATTGTTGTGAGGTTCGATTATTTGGTGTATTCAGAAATATAAAACAGTAGTGTAACTGATGTTGAACTTCTGGATATTGCACTATGCTGTAAATGTATGAAAATGTCATGACTTCAAGTAGTGCAAAGATGCAGTCGTGTGTAAACATATGCAAATGTGGAGGTTCAGTGTATAAACATATGTAAACATGTGGAAGTTTAGTATAGAAACATACGTAAACATGTGGGGGTTTAGTGTATAAATACGAAGTGCATATGAAAATATGGCCTCTGTAAAAAAATCTCTTGCATTGAAATCGGCCGGTCATTCATTGTTTAGGAGCAGCATTTAAACCTTGCAAAATCTACAATCCAACTACATAATAAAAAGTATTCAACCCAGAGTCAGACGTGCTACTTGGTGCACATCCTTAATTGCAGTCTTTAACTGCACTGTTTCAAATAGTAATTTCAATCTGAAGTCGGTTGTATGTTCAGCCCCTGATTACTTCTTCCTTGTTCTGGGGTTTTCTGATATTCTTTAGATAAAACTGAGTGAAGCAAGTGATTCGCTTAGTTAAAGACATCACCCTCTTCAGTCAGATCAATGACCAGTGATACTCGTCCACGTCCTACTGCTTGTGAGGTGCACTCATTCAGATCAGTAATGGAAGGACGCTTTCTTTCCACAGCCACTTTTCAAAATAAACATAACCTCAAATTATAATTCTAAAGTTCCCCTCACCTTCCGCTTCTTCTTCGTCCTCCTCCGCCATGTTCGCAGCACCAAGATGACCCTCTGCATGCTTGCAAAAGTTTTCCATCCGACTGAACGACTCTTGACACGAACCCCATTCACAGTCCAGTTTCAGCGCTTTCTTCTGCATCCTCTTGTTAGGAGGCATCTCTGTGAGTCAGACCTGTGTTAAATGTGTGTGTTTTGCCTCCAGGCTGGAGCTACGGACGTTGTTTCCAGCGGCTGACCGTCGCCTGCCATCTACCAGCTGCTAGCTAACGCCAGGTGCTGGTACCTGTTAACCGCGCCACAAAACGTCCAGCAGCTCTAATAAAACTTTACAAACATCACCGGGAACATGTCGGTAAACAGAAAAAAAACATATAAAGCGACAAATTCTGGGAAACTTTAATAAAACAGCGAGGAAACGTTAGTAGCAAGCGCTGCAATGATGTAAACACACTTCTTTTTGGTCAGTCACAAGAACGCGGGTTGTGCGCAACACAAATGTTCCCCCTGAAACTACGTATAGATGAAGAGTTCCACCTGGAAATTCCATATTAAACAACTCATAGATATGTATATATCTATGAAGCAACTAAACATAATTTTCAACAGTGTTTTTTTGACGTATTTGTGTTTTACTTTAAATAAAAACATTTCTAACTATAAATACTACAAGTATTTTCATTTTATGCAATTGTATACATCTGCTGCACCACATTTTAGAAGCCGTTTATCAAGTGTTATTTATCAAATAAAACACTCCACACTACATAATAAGATTTCTAAAGCAAAAAGGTCAATTTTATTTTTAAAGACTCTGAACATAATATGTTTTTGTCACTTCAAACATTTAGTCATCAAATATCTGACTATTTCTTATAATTTATTAACTGAAACAAATACAGAAAGCAATATAGCTGTGATGAGCTAAAACTTCTATTTTTTTCCCATTGTGACATGTAATTAAGACACATTATGTTTGTTATACTTCTTCTATAATAACAATTATTATTATTAGAATAAGAATAATGATGGAATACAATTATATTTGATTTTTTCCAGCTTTTATTTCATAATTTGCGTCTTTAATCTCAACAGTAAACAGTTTTTCACTTGTAGTTACATTCTTAAACAAAATAGTCCAGTGCCAGTTGTCTTCACATTTTTTGCTGAGCCCTTGAGGGGGAAAAAATGCATATCAGTCCAAAAAAAAAAAAAAAAAATACAGTTCTGTATCCAATAACAGGAAAGGTAAAAACAATCAGTTCTCATTAGTCGGAACACCCGTTGCTCTTCATAAACCTTAACTTACTCGACAACACCCCAGACACTATTCCATCTAATATCCCCTCTACTCACCTGTCTCTACCATTTTTTCCTGTGATAGTCTTCCAACCGATTAAAGCCTTCTTATCGTTTACTGTTTTTCTTCACAATAACCATTCTGTGTGCGTTTGCTCAGAGGTAAAAGAAATAAAAAATACTAACTAATCCTAGCGTTCCAACCCATGTTACATGGATTCATCATGATGCAAGGTGAAATGTGAGTGGCTACATTTTCTCTGAGCCATATTTTGCCTTAAAATGAGATTCAAGCAATGCACTATGACATTTTTGCCTTTTTTTTCTTTTTACAGGACTTCTATGTTCAGTAATCTGATATCAAATGATCACAATTCAGGAGCAGTTCAGCCAATGATGTTGGCTGCCCTGAAGATCGAAAGTTAACCCCACTTACTGTACTTTCTTTTAAAAAAATGCAAGTAGAAAAATATATTTTCAGGGTGGACACACAAGATAATTAAGACCCAGATACAATTTCAAGCCTGTAATTACTGAAATCCAAACAGTGCTGCTGCTGATATCAAACCATTACCTGTTTACGCTCAAGAATTAAATATCATCCACCAAAGTGAAATACACTGTAGATTCAAACCTTGCACTGGGTCTTTACTGCAGGTACAGTCTGAGGCAGAAAAGTAACAGCGAGGAGATTTAATCTATTAAAGGCAGATGAACCACGACCCTGTAAAACAGTTCCACAACATCATTTCTTCTCAATCAGCAGTCGCTCCTCGATTCTGGAGAGCTGTCTAGACGTCATAGAACAGACGCACCAGATGGTAACGGATCCCAAAAGCCACCACGCTGCCCATCACCTGAGCGAGACACAGAAATAAGTCAAACATTATCCTGTGACTGAGGCTGTTCCAGTGTATTTGTATACAGCAGGTGCTTTGTTCTACCTGTATGATGAGCATGATGACTGTGAGATTTCTCTCGTGGATGGGTCCGAGGAATTTCAGCACCAGATTTATTATGGTCATGTTGTTGCACTCAATAAAGTCGCCGTCTCCATCGTGGCCCCTCCGCACCTCGAGCAGCATCAATAACTCTGCCGTCTGTTGAGGAGCAAAGACATTATTGTTATCAGCCAATAAACACAGCTGACCCCGCTCTGCCTCACGTGTGTGTGTGTGTGTGTGTGTGTGTTTACCCGCCCACACCAACGGTCAATACATGCGCTTTATTAATAGACAACTTTGTAACCACATGTCTGAAATGTCTTCCACTTCTCCAGTTTTTGCAGTGATTCAGAATTTAATAATGAAGTGAAATAAAATTACAACTCCATGTGATGAGCAAGCTGCTGTGTGATATCCACTATTCTGCCAGCAGTTTCTGAAGGTTTTATCACATTATAAATATACTGAAGGTTACACTACCAGTTGCACAGCAAGTGCATGCTACACATTGGCAGGACTTTTTGTGCCTACAGGAGTTTTTGGCTCCCACAAAAGAAAGTTATGATGGTGAGACGAAGGCTTACAAAAAAAGATATTATTAGAACTGTACTTTCATTTCTTGCATACCACCTACAATAAATATATACTACCCAGATGAAATATACTTAACAGAATTAGTGTGTGGTTGGACACAGCTTACATATTTTTTTGCAAACAGTGACAATAAACTCCGGTTGTGATGACTTTATAAAAATGCGATGTTTTCTGCTGGGGCACTTGCTGTTGCTTACAGAGCTTTAGCAGTGCCAAAGGAAAACAACCAGCCCCAAAATCATAAGAACTGAGAATAACAATTGTATTTACATTTTTTAACCACTACTGTTAAATAGGGTAAGCATAAAAGATTTTTTTTAAATCACATGCACAGAAATAGCAGCAAAATGTACAGATTTCTCACAAATAAAGTAACACAGACTCGTTGCCTATCTTGTATGTGGACTGATTATGGTAATTACTCTCAGTAGCTGCCCTCTATTGTGAGCCTGAAGAAAAAAAAAAACCCTGTCTGGGTATGTATGACCTGCAAGATGTGCATATAGTACATGAGAAAATGTATATTACATCAAAATCAAATAACGCCTCTGCATTCTGTCGCTGCACGCTGACAATGTAAGTGAAGTAGAGCAGAAACAATCAGCTTAGTCATTCAAAGCAATTAGCAAGTAATATTCACCAACATTCTCTAATTTCATCTTCTCAAAAGTGAGGCTTTGCTGCTTTTCTCTTTGGGCTACAGATTGCTGATCAGACAAAACAAATAGCAGACAATCCCCTGAGCCTAATTAGCTGGAATCTCTACCAAAACAACGTGAGTATGTTCAAAAAAACACACAAAAATCAGAGCTTTACCTTCAGAATGAGGTGTCCTAGTTTAGAGAGGTCCCTTATTTTGAATTTTGAGTAGCTCATCCCCAGTTTGCCAGTGTCTGGATTCAGTCTTTTATGATAAGTGACATCAGGAGAAAGAAAACGTTGAGAAACACAAAGGATGTGTATAAATAATGAATTTAAAAAAGCCATTAGGGAAAAAAAAGAAGGTCATAAGCAGCTGGTTACCTGGGCAGCCGGTGTCGGGGACAGGGGATTATGCGAAAAAGCTGAGGCAAAGAGTAGACAAAGTTAACCAGTTGAGGAATGAAGAACAGCAGCATTGTTTTGCTGAAGTGCCCCAGGATGCCGACCACAGCAAACGTCATCCCGGCAAAGTAGCAGAAAGTGTCTCCCACAAACACAGATGAAGGATACCTGAGACAAACACAGGTTGCAAGTCGACAGAATATAAGGACGCTGACATAGTAAATATTTCTTAAATGCAGAAAATGTTTTTCATAAAACTGCCTCAGCTTTAACGTACCAGTTGTGGTAAAAAAGTGCTAATGTGGTGAAGAAGAATGGTATCATGAAGTAGAGGGAGAAAACATGGTCATCACGGTAATCTCCTGAGAAATAAGGAAACACAACAAACCCAACATCAGCTTCTTGAATGTTATGAATCATTTCTGTATGTCAGAAAAGACATAAAATATCCTCATTTATGAATCATCCCCTTCAAATGAACATCATTGTGGTTCAAGTTCAAAGACACTTTGACTAATTTCAGGGTGATTTTAACAAACCCATATCCAATACACTCGTCCACTAGCAGTGTAGATGGTGTGACCTGTAATGTTGATGTTGTGAAAGAAAGCAACCACGCACCACTGAGCTCCAGCAGGTTGAAGATGATTATGGAGCCGGAGATAAACAGGGCTTGACCTGACTCGATACCGTTGATGCCTGCTAAGATGTTGATGGCATTTGTGCAGAATACTGCGAGCATTCCCATGTAGACATAGTAGAGGATACCTGCAAGAGATCATAATTACATCATTTACAGAATGACTTAAATGCAAAACAAGTAGGGCTGAATAATCAATCAAAATATTATTGAAATCACAGTAGGGATGCGCAATATCCAAACTGCAGAAGCTGCATTTTTTAAAGAAAAGTAAAATCACAATATTGTGAATGAAATATCGTGTTTCTACTTGGATACTCTATTCTATAAATCAGATTTTTAAGACAAAGGGGAAATTCTTGCTTGGTACAGATTGCAGCAAAAATCACATTATTACTTTTATGTATTTTTTTGAAATAGAAGTGTAAAAATTCTCCATAAAATGTGACTCATACAGCAGTTGCAAGAACTGTCAAGATTGCAAGATTGTCAAGAAAAACTGTTTTTATCCCACTGCCATAACCCTACTGAACAGCTGAGCCACTCCAAGCCACAACTGCTATTTGCACTTCCATTTTGCACTAATGTACATTTACCCCTTTCTACTAGATGTGTAAATTCTTGTATATATTTGTCTTATTATCTTGTTTTGCTTTTTATTAATATTTATTGTATTTTATTCTTTTCTTTCTTTAGTTATTTTACTTTATTTTTTAATTTTCCTATTTCTATTATTCGTGCAAATTCCTAGGGCGACACCAACAGCCGAAACCAAATTCCTTGTATGTTGTGTACGTACTTGGCCATTAAAGCTGATTCTGATTCTGATTCTGATTTCCTCGGTGCAGTACTTCAGATAATAGTTATGATGTGTTTTTTCAAAATGTTTACGTATGCCTATTAACATATTGAAATGGAAAACTGATTTTGTCTTAAGTATCGCTGCGTATTCATATTTCAAGAGAGTCACTGTAGACAAAATAAAAACAATGGATGTAATATAAATCTAATCCAGCCGTGTACAATCTTAGGATTCCCCAGCGTGTACTAGAGGATGTAACTATAGATGTCTGGTCTACCTCTCCTAGCTTGCTGCCACCAATGCCGCAAGCAATCACACAACTCACCCATATCCAAGTGCAGCCCAAGCAGGGCTCTGAATGGCTTTGGCACGACAATGACCGTGTTGCCAAAGTTGGTGAAATAGACCATGAGCAGCGGCAAGGAAGCCATAGTGGGAAGCAGGAGCTTGTGTCTCCACCGCAGGTTCAGCACATCGTCCGCAAAACCCAGGAAGATCATGCAACAGATGGCCAGAAGTGCACCAATCAGCTGTACGAACTGGACAACAAACCAGACAAAGGTCAGAGGTGGTGGGGGTCAGACTGGAGGGAAACACAGGTTTAATATACTACAGTGGACCCACCTCATCATGTGGGAAGCCCATGCACTGTTCTCCTACAAAGCAGCTGAGGAAAGGCACTGGGATGAAGCAGAAGAGGATGATGAGGAAGACCGTCCCACAGATCACTCCTTGAGATTCTGGGCTGCAAAAAGGGAAACCAGGAAGAGAAAACAGAAAAAAAGAGCACATTGGTTACATATCATTAAAAATAAACTACTGAACAATAAAAATAATATATAGGACACGTGAAAAAGACTCACATTTCTTTCTTGTTTGTTTTGTTTAGGTCCATTCCGTACAATCTGGCTGAAATGAAGTGATCTTTGAAAGCAGGAATGAGCTTCAGTGTGGCCAGGCAGCCCAGCACAGACAACAGCCCGTTGATCACCAGCGGGAGGACGGGTATCGGTGACATGTTTCCAGTCGTTTTGGTGGGTTTGTCTCTGACAGATCAAATCAGGTTTCTAGCTAATCTGACGTTGCCTCTTCGGGCGATCGATGGACGAGCTTCGGCTGTTTTCAAGGAGGTAAAAACATGTCATGCCGTCATTTCAGAACAGAATACATCTCCGTAGGTCCGTGGTCACGGGAAAACGAGTCCATAGGTCACAATGGTAATCCATACCATGATTCATTCCATAGTATGGATGCTATAAACCACACACTCCCTCCTGCCGAAACTCCACGTCTGTTTTCAGTTTAACCGTCAAATCCCCAGGTTACAGCGAGGTAATACTTCCGGTAAAGCTCTTCAAAGTAAAACGTAATTAAACGGCGCTGCTCGTCCCTCTGTGGAAATTAAACATTAATAAAAGAAATCATCGGCATAGTTGTTGAATTTGTTGCGTTTATAGGATATCAACATCATTAGATAAGCGCTTAAAACAGCTCTGTCTGCATTGCTTTGTTGCTCACATTTCACAACTGGAAAGAAATGCTGAGGTAAACTTCCGGCTCCGTACAAAACGTAATGACGTCATGGATAGAGCGTAACACGGAAGTAGCGTCTTCTTCTTTGGTCTGTCCTTGGAATGAGGAAATTCTGCCGTCTATTGACAAAAAGTATATTTTTTCAGCGCTTTCATTTTCTTTCTTTTTTTTCTTTTTATTGCTCTTTCTTTGTAACTTAATTTTATTATTTAAGCCCCCCCCCCCAATATTCTTTGTTTATTTTTTTGTGTAATGCTGGCGTAATACCTGTGAAACTAACATTTATTAAGTAGTATGCAGTGGTGGAAAGACACCAAGTCTTCAAATACTGTGCTTAAGTACAATTTTGAGGCATTTGTACTTTGCTTGAGTGTTTCCATTTAATGCTACTTCATAATTCCACTACATTGCATGGATGTCAGACACCCTCTCTACTTTTAAGATTAGGTTTAAAATTGTCCTCTTTATTAATGCTTTTGGTTGGCTAAGGTGACTATAAACCATCCTCCAGTTATATTGTTATAGGCCGAAGCTACTGTAGGGCTGCTTACGATGCACTGAGTGCCTGTGATCTACTCTCTTTCGCTCTCATACATTTATATGCCACCACTAAATGTCATTAACATTGAATCTTCTCTTTCCGGTAGTTTGTGTTTTGTCCTCGTCAGGTTCGTCTGGCTGCTGGGGTGCACATTTTTGATCTGCAGCTACTGATCTCTCTGACTTCCTAAGTTTTTATGTTATTCTTATGCATTGTTTGTCAGTCTTCTGTCTATAGGCAGATGACTACCAGGTTTCTTCCTGGAGAAGGGGTCAATTTTGTCTTCCTGTGATTGCCAAATGCTTACTTACATTGAATCCAAGGAAATATTTGGATTTGTTGGGTTTCTCTTGAATGTTCCATAATATCATCACCTTACTATTTGATGTGCTTTGAGATTACCTATGTTGTGAATTATATAGGTTAAAATGACTTAAATGGAACAGATTTTACACTATGGGCACATCATAATCTCATCCAAAAATAAGTCTATTAAAGTGGATTTTGACACAAGTTCTCTCCTTGTCATAGGGCAGTAAAAATCAGGACCTGATATTATATTTGAGAGGTGAAAATTCACTGTAGAGCAGAAGCATTCCAAAAATTCAACTGAAATTGATCTGAAATATATATATTTTTTAAATGAGTGCTTTTATTTTGAAAGCCGTGTGTTTCGCCTCCTCCTCTCCTCTCCGCTGTCCTCCTGCAGCGCCTCCTGCAGGTCACTGCTGCTCTTTGTCAGATCGTCGCTGTGAAGGGGCTGCAGAGGTAGGAGGGTACGATCAGCGCAGATTTTAAACCCGCTGGAGCCTGTAATGCAGTAACAGAGCACAAGGCTTGTTTTTGAAGCGATCCGTGAGAGCAGAGAGACGCCAGCCGAAACCTCGCTCAACACTCGGACATGGGACAGACACATTTGTTGTTGGAGCCGCTCCATTTCGCCATGAAGCCAGCTTCTTTCGATCACCTGCATCCCGCAGCTCGGAACGTTTAAATTAAACTTCAGGTTGGTACGAAGCTGCAGTTGTTGAGTTTTCTCCATTAACCTGCGCTGCATCGCACTCTGCTCCCTGCATGGTTCATGTCTGTAGATGTGCGCAGCCTTAACGCACGGAGCTCCTGCTCCATGCACACTCAAGCTGCTTTATTGTCATCCTCTAAAATAAGCAAGTTAAGGTGGCTGCAGCCTTCATCTCTTTGCATTCTGAGGATGCATCAGTGTGACCAGGCTCACTGTGTTTGCTGCCACTCGCAGGTTAAAGGCAGCTGATCTGCTCCAGCTGATATTTCCATCTGGACCTGATGATATGAGAGGCTCCAGGAGGCGCTGATGGAGCTCCAGGAGTTGAGCTGGCTGTGTCTGGTGGGTCTCTTCCTCGCCTCCTTGCTCATCGTGTTGGGATGGCTGTTCCAGTACTCGCTGACTGTGCTGCGGCTGTGGAGATCCAGGAAGGCTGCTGCTAAGCAGGTCAGGAAGGAGGCAGCCTGGCAGCTCACACAGCCCCCTCAGAGCCTGGCTGGAGGTGTGTGGAGCTTCCTCCTGAAGCTCCGCGCCGGCCGGGATGGAGGAGCTGCATCAGAGGCCGGGGTTAAAGGCTTGTTGACCTCTCTGTTCTCCTTCAAGTCCTTCAGGGAGCACTGGCAGAGGACCTGGGTGAAGGCTCTGAACGAGCAGGCTTGCAGACACGGGGTGAGTAATCAAAGGAGGTGTATCACACATCATGCTGCAGATTAAAGCTGAGCAAACATGATGGCAGTGTGTAGAAGAGTACGCCTAAGGTTACTCCGCTAAGCAGAGGCATTAATACTTAAGCAGGAGCTGATACAGTTGGTGTGCCCATGTGCGCTGGAAGTGCGTGTGGGCAGGGAGGTGGAGGTGTGGGAGTTAGAGTGTCTCTAATCGGTAAGAGGATGGGGGGGCAGAGCCTTGCGTAACAGCTCTGAATCAATGCACAAAAGAGTCGAGAGGCAAGACCAGTCAGCACAGCCTCAGTAACACCCACTCCTCACAAAAATAGTCTGATGGAGGAGGGGGTGGGGGGGGGATGGATGTGCGTCTTCCATCACTTTGGGAATGTTGTCACCCAAGAAAGAAGAATGGAGGTCTGACCTTTCCTGCGGCTCATAACCTTTACTTTTAGTATCAGAGGAAGTTACAACGCGGCCTCACACATTAATGATTGATTCATTGTGGTCAGCACTCCAGACACTTAGCAGTCTGCCACTTGTTAGAGGCTTATCGTAAGTTTCTAAAGGTCTTTCTGCTTTTAAATAGCTTCTTTGATGTGTGCGAATCAAAGTCTGCCACACAGTCAGGTGTTTCCTGTGAGCAGCGCAAGAGGAGATGAATCCTCCAACCCCCCACTTATGAGCCGAGTGTGTGTGTGTGTGTGTGTGTGTGTGTGTGTTGGGTGAAAGATGAGTTGGAGGTGAGTTTAAAGGGGTCGGATCAATCCCGTTGGTTGAACGTGCACAACAAACGGCACTCGATTCTGATTCATAGGGGTCACCTCACCTTTGCTGATTGAAAGCCTGTCCTCAGATGTTCGAGTAAACACCAAAGAAATGTTTATTCAGTGATGGGGCCTGTTTTTAGCAACCAGATGGAAAGACAAGCCAACAAAAGACAGCAGGAAAGCTTGAATATAAGATTCTTCAATAGGTTTTTTTTTTTAAATTTTAGAACTTAAAGTGAGGATGCAGCAGCAGTTCTCTCAGATACACGCTTTCAAGATATTTCCTCATTTGCTTCTGTCTTTTCATGCAACCACAAACTGACTCTACGATGCCGACACCAGGACCAGACAATCTGTTTCACAACTCCTTCTTGTTCTTGTTGCTTAAGTTGCTTCTTTATGACTCTGTCTGTGCGTTTGCAGTCATTGTCACGCTTCAAATTAAAACTGGGCTCAGATGTCTCTATGATGGATAAAATTGAAAACATCTAAAGTGGAGCACAGAGCTTTGAACGCTTCACGTTTCTTCATGTGACTCTAAAGTGCTGTTTTGAATTTTCTCTGCATTCCACATATGTGTTGCTATGCAGCATTTAGCCTTGTGAGCTTTCATCGTATCGGTTTTCATCTCGCCTCAGTTTGTGCTGGTAAGAAGACGTCTCAGTGGTTGAAAATGCCTCTCTTCGGTACACTGTAGGAACTGGGAGAATGCCAGCTTAGTTATCTTACAGCAGCCTAATTAGTTGATGCATCGTGACCTTTGTGGCTGTCAGCTACCGAGAAACTCCACAACACTGGAGTGAACCTTGAGTGAACTTTGGAGTCTTTAATGACAGTTAGTTTACTGGAGTTGTCAGGTGCCAGCTACACTGTATTTACCGTCAAATTTAATGGTTTTACAATCATATAAAGTGAATCGCAATACATTACACTACATAACTGCTTGGCAACAGTAAAACAAGAGAGAGGCTCTTAGGAAATTCGATAGGGTGCTTTAAAAGTGTTGTGTTTTTTAAGAAGGAGGTAGCTATGGATAGTTTTTGTAAGTGAGAGACGAATGCCTGCTTCTCCGTGGGTTTATTATCCGATGACTGTGTGACCTTTCAGCTTATGAAATGCTTTATATCCCCAGTAGAAGGACTTTAAAGTAGCTGCTGTACTAAAAAGAAGCAAAAACAGGGCTTTTAACCAGCAATCATAAGGTGTCTGATGTTCACTGCGAGATAATTTTCCAGACTGGGCATGTGCGTTAGTGGTGGAGGAGACAGAGGCAAGCTGCCTGTGTCTGTTTGCCCATGTGGTGTTTAGTTTGTGAACCGAGTGTGTGAGCCAAAGCTTTGTGAGTTTACTCATCACAATAAAATATCTGCTAGTCGCTGTGTCAGCGTGCAGAGCAATCTGTTTTTCTAAATGTGTCTGGGGCATATGCTAATCAACTGAAAGATTGTTAATGAACCTTTGAACACGACACTTAGATAACAAAAGACAAACATGTCTTATTAAATAGTTGTACCTGTAGGATGTAATCTAAGAGCTTTAGGTTTCAAGATCCTTGTCTTGAAACGTAAAGGTCACGTCTCCATCGTGTCCGCTCAGCATCAGCCACACATGTATTAGCTGTGATAGTGGGTATTTGTGTTTACTATTGAGTTGTGTTGTGCTATAACAGCCAGTTAACTCTGTCCCAGTTATAATGTTGTTCATTTTATGTTCTGGCTTTTCACCTACTCCCATAAATCCTGACTGGAAAAACCTGCTGTATGGCTCTGTGCAGATATGGAAGGTATTAAGTGGCAGGAAGCGAGTCGCATCGCATTCTATACTTCTCGCATACAATAAGCATCTGCCACCTGCCAGGCAGGTTTCTGTGGCCTGTTTGAAAACAGACACGAGGGCAGCCGACCGCCCCATACCATGATCCTGAAGACTCACATTCTCCTCTGGCTTGCAATTCATGATTATGTTTCTACATCAGGCAAAACATGAGCTACCCTGGAGGAAGGCAGCACGATGAAGATACGGCTTCAGTGTCATCGTGTGGGGATTAGTACACAAATCCTTTATAGCATTAACCTAAGTACCTCTCCAGAATTTAAGATTGGTGTTGACAGAGGTCTTTAAATAATTATGCTGAAATTTATCCAAATAAAGGCAAGTTGAATGAGCCTGCTTAGGTAAGTTAAAACAACACACAGGGTTTAGCAAAGTATCTTCCTCTGCAGAACCCATTATGGTCATGCAGCAGAGTGGTGTTTTTACTGAGTATGCTATAATTATTATTATTTGAAATGTTTACTTAACACATAGGAACAAAAAGACCAAAAAAAAACTGTGGCTTCTCAAATAGAAATGTGTTAATATATATAATATAAAGTGTTTATATAATGGTAAAATAAATATCTTAGGGTTTAGTTCTTGTGTCTCTTAGAAATGGACATTTTATAGTCAAAAACCAATTAACTGATCCTGTCTGCAAGTTAAATGTGAAGCTACAACCAGCCATTGGTTAGCATAGCTTAGCATAATGACTGAAAGTAGAGGGAAACAACTAGCTTAGATATGTCCAGAGTAATTATATAATTAAGCTGCCGGGTCTTAAAAGTGAACTGACACAGAAGTTCCTTAAACCTGCCTTTTTTTGGACAGCCTGCAGGGGGCGACTCATCTGGTTCCCAAAAGAAGTTCAATTGTATAGAAGTCTATGAGAAAATTACCCCACTTCTAACTTGATTTGTTACCACAGCAAACATTTTACTAATGAGTTTAAGTTATCAACCAATAGTTTCAAGACTTTGTGTATACAGCACGATGTTTGTTTCGTTAACGATGGTCCCGATTAGAGTAAAATAGACAATAAACCAGGGTATGCTTTAGGGCAGGGTTGCCTTGTGATTGACAGGTTGCTGAGTGTGCTGTCCTTAATTTCAGTACAGTCACATCCACTGTTTACTCATACGCTCCAGTTTCAAAAAGAGCAAGATGGCGATGACCAAATATCAAACTTGGAGCTTTAAAACAATAGTTCTCAAACCGGTGGGTGATGTTGTGGTCACTGGGTCCATCTTTTATGTACAGTTTATGGCAGTAACAATTCTAAAGCTTGCTAAGTCACACATTATATCTCACATTATGTATTTATTTCAAACAGAAACTCCTCCAAGAGACTTGGCAATGAAGTCATTAAGAATGTGAGCTTGTTATGTTAACCTATTCCTTTAATAGATAATTGACAGATTACAATAAAATATTATAAATAATATACATTTGTCTACTGCCAGAGATGTCTACTGTTTGATACCGTATTATTTATGTCCCCTACATCTTTGGAGGTCGTTGGCTATTTTAGGCAGTGTTGTAGATCAATGAGTTGGACAGTTGTCAGGTATTGCATTTCTGGATTAGCCCTAAAATATTTATGTAAGACTATTTTATCCTCTTACAATTTCCAATAATTATGTATTCTTTTCCATTGTGATATAAAGGTAAATGAATTTAGGATTTATTTATTCATATCAGCCACCCCTCCTGTGTTCCTACATGGCACAAACATTCACGGTAGATTAGACCATTACTTACAACCAGCTTTAGTCTGTTGTGACTGGCTTTTTTGCTTTTCTGCAAGAACTGTGGTAAAAATAAATTCGAAAGGTCTTACCGCTGTTCCAAGTTTGGCAATGTGCCACAACATATTACACGGATAACTGGCTCTTTATTCACATGTGATGTGGGAAAGGAGCTAATGTAACTTGCTGACTGTGTAGCCTGCTAGTGTGGCCTAGCACACAAAGGTTTTTAAGACTGTGTTGCTCTTAAGGTCATTGTGAAACGTGATCTTTATGACAGGACTCCGCATGCATAACGCATACCATTTTATTCCAGTCACTCGGTGAGTGCAGCTGATTGCAGTAATGTGTATGAACATAATGCAATCAGAAAAGAAAGGCTTTTGCTTTTGGTGTTAACACTTCTCACAGTGGGAATTTGGTATTCATTGTCATATTGAAACAAAGTCCCCAAGACAAGATGTTGTGTTTTTATTTATAAATATAGCAAGTTTTCCAAATCTTTTTCATAAAGATTTCATAAGCATCAGTGAGCCACTGAGACTCATTTCAGACGTCTCATATGGCTGCGCTCATCGATATTCTGTCCACTGCAGCAGAGAGTGATGTAAGCCAGGGATCCTCATGCTGTCTCACAAATTTTCAGCGTTGTCAGAATACTGTGTCCTTGTTGCAAAACAGCCCCGAGGGGAGGCCTGACCCTGACCCCCTGAAGTTCAGCGTTTGAAACAACAAGATGAGACTAAAAAAAAATGATTCATAGGGCTGAATACTGACACAGGATTTAGGGTTGTTACATAAACGGCACCAAATGCTTCTGACAAATGCATCCTTGTTTAGGTGTCTAGATCTGATTGTATAGTGGGATTAGCTGATACTGAAGTAGGAAAAGGACACAGGGCAACTCAGAAAGAGGTAATGTGTGTGTTTGCTTGCTGTAAAAGGACATTGGTGCTGCAGAGGGATTTGGCTCAGTGTGTATGAGCTCAACAAGCAGAGTGACGACATAAGGAGCTAGTTAGATTTTAATTATTCAGTACACAACATTGTAGGAGCTTAACTTCAATATTTAAATTAGTGAGGTACATTTGTAGAAATAATCTTGTTTCTCTATTGGAAAGCATTTGGGTCGACATCTGTTGTTTTAAATGTGCTATTTAAATAACTTGATTCGACTTGACTAGTGACAGAACCCCATCTGGCCTCTTCCTTCAGGATACTTGAAGTCATAAGATTAGATTTTTATCTCTTTGATATATCTGTCTCATATATAGATTAGAGAAGACAATTCCAAAACCCAGGATGAAAAGCAAAGTAGGTGGCTGGATTAAGATATGTCAAGTCCACCTCTTGTCACACGATAACTTATGCTTGCCACGACCTACAACTACCACCACCAGCCCCCCTCCTCATTCTCTCTGTGTCCTTGTAGTCCAAGGATTGGCCCGAGGCTCCATCACAGCTGGTTATATGCAGCGATATATACAGGATGTCTTCTTGAAACATACTGTGAATGCTGGTCAGAATTTGACTGATTTCCATTGGGTTTCCGCTCAGAAATACTTCATCAAGCAGAATTAGGCACAATATTATCAAATGTTTACTTGTCACCGCAGCCACAACTTCCATCTGATATAGTATGTGCTGCATAGCGTGGTTTCATTTCATTTAAACATCATCAACAGTCTTTCCAGCCTCTTCCTGCACCCTTGGAGAGTCACCACATGATGCAGCTCATTTCATGACTCAGTTGTTTATCCAGCGAGGATGTCTGTCTGCTGAAGTATTGCTGCCTGAGCCTCTGGATATAATCTTGCCGTAGAAGAAATGACTTGATATGGAGCTCGTCAGACGTCTCCGGTTGGATTAGTTTGCAGATGAGGCTTGAAGGACTGGACTGCACATCATAAAGCATCGGCGGACTGCGTGTGCATCTACAGCTGACACACGATGTCAAGCCGTCGTTACTGGGGTGGTAGTGGAGAACAAAACGTGTGCATCTGTGGGGAAGGAAGCTCCCTGTCCATTCACAATCTGCAATTATAAAGAGCCTGGTGAATAGCTCGAGGACACAGTTCGTTTCTTCCCTCTCTGCCTGTGAGCTGCTGGTAGATGATTAATGCCCTGTGATTATGCTCAAGTAGATTCCCTCTTAACGACAAGGGACATTAAGCACTCAGCACTCATTTGATATTGTAGCGCAGGAAACTAACCTTTTTATCCCTCAGTCACAGCTGCTGATGAGATTCAACATCACCAGCCAGTTTTACTTCAACAGCCAAATGTTACTAGAGGGGTAATTTCTTTCTGTGGCGGGGATTAATCTACAAGGAAGGCTGCTTTGACTCAGCATTTGACTCAGCATTTAAAACGAGACACACTTTTTTGCATTATTTTGATTTTGTACGGTACTTGGACAAATTGTGAAGTCGAACAAGATTGTAAATGGTAAACATAGTACTGTCTTTGCAGTTTTGGTACAGTTTTAATGTATTTTGCAGATTACCTTTAGGGGTTTTATGCATATCTAGAAGAACAGTTCTCAAAATATTTTAAGAAATATCTGTTGATTAGTAAAAAACCACTTCAACTTCAGACACCAAACACTTAATCTAATCAAGGAATGGATGGTTGATGGGAGAATGGTTTATTATGGTTCAGCACTTTACAGTAAGAAGGAGGCATAGGTGTATAGGTTTCATTAGATCATTGGGATGGGGCACATTAAGCAGGAGTGAGGGTAATTATGAGCATTAAACACTTAATTTTGTGCATTCTGGTGAATTTTTATATACCAATTCTAGAACAGTTTATGGTGTAATTGTCTTTGTTGGTAAACTGCCCCAAAACATTCAGGCACAGGTGACAATTAAACATACAATGCACTATGTTGCAGTATGGCCCTCAGGCATTCTGTATTAGTTTAAAATATTCTCCTGTCGATCAACTTTTGTCATGTAATATTATCCCTGCTGAGTCAACATGCACACAGGCGTGATCTCTTTTGTCCTCTTTTGTTTCTTTTGTTTTTGTACATATGGCACATATTAATCAATGATAAATGAACTCATTTGACGTCTTTTATAACCGGCTGCACTTTAATGGCTCTCGTTAAAACCGTGAGGAGTTTTGAACATGAGCAATTGTGTGGAATCGTGTACATTTCAACTATGTTGTAATGAAAACACAACACGTTTTGGCAATAACCGATAAATCAAATCAACTACAGAAGAGGATCTTGTTAAAGGCTTTAAATGATTCTAATATCACAGCAGATTCAGTTGTTGTATGAGCTCATAATTCATATTTATGCTTTGGGTAAGGCGGGAGGCATTGTTGCATCTACAAGTAACGTTATAGCTAGTATTATAGCTGAAAGTTGTCAGTTTCTTTCATATTTTTATTTGACGTGTTTGAAAAATACTGAGGGGTATCCTCTGTGTTGCCCCTGAAATCTACATCGATTGGGGGGGCACTTTACTTAGCAAGCTAAATGCTAACAGTACTGTAAAGCTAAATGCTAACAGTACTGTAAAGCTAAATGCTAACAGTAGCATGATAACATCCTTAGCAACCATGTGCAGTATTTCAGTTTGTGTCAGTACCTAACTTTGCTAACAAGTGGCTAACATGCCCTCATGCTAGCATTATTAAAAACAAAGAGCCTTTAAGTGTTTTATTTTAAGTTCTCAAGTCAGTGTTTATAATTGAATGCCACATTTTTTCTTTAAAAAAAATGTCTGAATGTGAACGTGATGTCATTTTGCCTGCAAAGAAAAAAAAATCCAAAGAAATGTTTTTTCGATGCCACGAATTTGCACCTTCTTGTAGCCTGAATCTGAAATATGCACGATTAACAGGAAATACAGGAAAGGAAGATGAGGGTCATGAAAAGCCACAGGGGGAGAGTATTTCTGGTTGACCCACATGCTCTTCAGAAGCGTTCAGCCAGCTGGACCCAAAGGGGGCGACGCTGATAAACCTGAAGTGACACCATGGATGTCCTCAGGAACCGTCTCTTTCCAGAAATACCCCTCACGTACACACTGTTGAATAGTGGTGGTTACAAGGACAAATCAGTGACTACGCTACCAGCGTCGCCCTCTCCATGACAAAATGAGCTCTGTGGTGTCTGCCAGGACGGTACACACCACCACAGTGCACCAGATGGCTACCAATAAAGTCAATGGATATGAAATATCAACACAGACTCATTTGAAGGAATAGAAACCTTTAATCTACAACCAGTTAAACACTCCAGGCTTCAGCTAAAAGATTGAAATAGTTAACAATAGTTGTGTAATATCTTCCAAACACATGGCAGAAGCACAAAAGTACAAAAATCTGGCGACCCCACCTTCTCTGAGGCATGTAAAATTATAACAGGCACCTCTTGGAGATTTTGCACTGCTGTGTTTCCTAAAGAAACTTGCAAAAACAATTCTTTTTGTCATGGACACAAACCCCCCTCTGCTAATATTTGCTGTAAATGCAGTCTGACTTTTCATGGAACTGGCTCTGGATTTTAGGGTGTTTTTTGTTTTCTGGCGGTCTAGTGGTTTAGACACATGCCACCCGAGTGTGATGTCCTCGTTTGACTCTCGCCAGGCGCCTTTCTTGCAAATCTCCACATATGTAGTCTCTACCAGCAGCTGTTGAATTAAGGAAAAATGCGAAAACATCATCGTCACACTAATTTTCGTGGAATGACTAATTAGTAAGAGAAAACTGCTCTTGGTGTTTGACTGCAGTGACACATAACTTTTATCGTTACACATAATGAGAACCCCATGACTCGTGGATTTTTCTGAAGCCACGCAATCTGAAATACATCACATCGCATTTGTTCTGTGCTTTGGATGCCATGAACGGTTGGGTGACTGAGCAGTTTTACAGGCTCCAGCCAACCGAAGTAAACACAGCCGGTTGTACGCTGTGGTCATGTGACTGCAGTGTTAGTCCAGGGAACCTACGTAAGCTTGCAGCATTGCACTTGGCTTCCTGCCCTTCTGACTGGAACACTGACACACACACACACACACACACACACAAACTTTGTTATATCATCCTCCCACCTCTGCCCCGCCTCCACTGTTGTGTTTGATACAGATTGGACTTGGACCTAGTGGAACATATGCCCTGACAATAGGGGATTTGTTTTCTCTCACTTGCATCTCCTGAGCCAGTTAAAGCCGTCCAGTAAAACCGATCCGTCTGGCACACTCACACAGTGATAGTAGGCCACTGGCGTCTCCGTGATTCTGGTGAATCTTCTTCCTAAAACTGAGATCCCCTTGTTGTCCTCCACGTCTAACACTCACACAGGAAAATCTGTCTTACTGAAAGCATGACTAAGCATAGACTGTGGCAGTTTTGATAACGGATGCTGCTGTCAGGTCTGAGGCGTGGGGCTGCCTGAGCCGCCTGAACCAGTTGCAGTTCAATCAAAGGCAACCGACAGCTTCTGCAGCATTGCAAAAGCTCGTATTAGTTCGTCCCTACCACCCTTTGGTCAAACATATGTTGTAATTCGTTTGCCAGTATCTTCAGGCGCTACTCATCTACCAATCCACAGAGCTGCATGGTCTTGAATCACTGAAGTTCAAAGCCATGCATTGTAAATATAATGACTCTGTGTTCGCTGGCTACAGCAAGATCGTTTATTGATTCATGTAAATTTTCAGCATCTGACTCAACACATCCACCTCGTAATATCGAACCTTTACCATGAGAAAATTATCGCACACAATAAATGCCGACTCTTTTACAGAACCGACTGGAACATTTTCTGTAAAGATGGTGTGGCAGGGAAGAGTACAAACATCATTTTTAAATTAAAAGCATTGCATTATGTGATCGGCATGTGAATGGCACGATCAGTACCATGTGAGTGCTTGTTCATTCTGAGGAAAGATCTGTGAAATTCCTCAACCACAAAGTTTTAAAATTCCTTAAATGTCATAATTAATTTGCATTTTAGTTTAGTTGATACAGCAGCTTTTACATTTGCTAATCAGCTTAAAGTCCATAATATCTGTGCCTTGTTGCTAACAATCTGTATTAAAGGCTTTATCAGTGCAGACATCTTTCATGTCATCCTCAAGTGTCTCTTCTCTCTCTTATGTAATATTTAGGACATTTTTCTTTCCCTCTGTCTCCACCAGAGCTCAATCCAGATCACTTTTGACAGCAGCCTCCAGTTAACCACAGCCTCTGCAATAGATAGTGTGACCTGCACAGACCAGTCAGCAAACCGAATGGTAAGTAATCTCTGCAGTTTGTTGTTCATCACAGCTGTAAAAATGCTAACTTCTAAAGCTTGCACCTTCAATCACCCAGAGTATTTTAATTAGAGCAATTAATTGGAGTGTGTGTGATGAGTTTTGTCCTCTTCTTGTTTTACAGGTTTTACACTGTAAGTGCTGCGTCGACACGGTGACATTTCCCGTGACCGTCACCCAGCAGTCACATGCTGCCGTTTCCATGGACACCTATCAGATCACTATAGCACCAATGGTGGCAAAGGTACTAAAGCACATCACCTGGATTTTTGTAGTTTGCACATGTGAGGTCAAACCTCTGTCAGGACATCATTTGCATTGTTATTCAAATGAGTAATTTCACACAAAAATCCCACGTCACTCCACCATCACTGCAACTGCCATTAAAGAGCAACTTATAGGTCGGCAACTTTCATGAATTATTGTGGGGGGTTAATCGTAGCAACTGGACTTGCTTGAGTTCCTTGAAGACGTTTCACCTCTTATCCAAGAGGCTTCATCAGTTCTGACTGACCAGTTGGGAGTTCCAGATACTTATATCCTAAAGGAGCCATTAACACCTAAGTTTCGGTTTCAACTGGGGGGTTGTTGCTATTGAAACCAACTCAGGTGTTAATGGCTCCTTTAGGATATAAGTATCTGGAACTCCCAACTGGTCAGTCAGAACTGATGAAGCCTCTTGGATGAGAGGTGGAACGTATTCAAGGAACTCAAGCAAGTCCAGTTGCTATGATGAATCTACCAGAATAACCATCACCTGAAAGACTGAGAATCTTCACAGACATATTGTGGGAGGAAATAAAGTGGTAACTATATATTGTTTTCGTCCATATATGCACTACAGTAACATATGGAGTAGTTTTTCTAATTGAGTATCTAAAAAAACTCATTACTTAGTCGTGACATCACAAACTGAGAGCAGCCAAGCATTTTCAGGTTTAATACTGGCAGGAATGTTAAATGTCACATATGGTGAAGATCCATTTTTATTGTATGTTTTTGTTGTTGTAAACCTGGAGAGTTACACAAAACACTGATAAGAAATGAAGATGTTTCGTTCTGCCAGTCCTCAAGCTTCTCAAAAGTAGATAGTCTCTCAGCTTTATGAGTCAGTGAGAACTTTACTGAACAGCTACACACCATCAAACAAACTAATAGCTGTGTAGTTCAAACTTTGTATAATTCTCTCCCCTAATAGCCTGCTGCTTGCAAGGTGAACCAATAAGAAAGAGCAGCTGGCTCTCAGTCCACCAGGTTTATTTACATTCTAGAGATGCTTCTCCGAACTCTTAAGTGCCTCAGTGTTGAGTGAAGCTCAACAAATGTTCTGCTGTTGGCTGCAAGCGTGAACACAAGAGTCTTCACGCACTCCCAGCATCTGACGTACTAAAGATCAAGTGGATTATTTTTATATCTGATGGCAATGTCACCACAACAGTCAGAAAATCCATAGTGCTATGAGGCTAGCATTACCAGTAGCTTTGATTGTGTGGCCACAGGTCAGAGGAAAAATGTAGAAGATGGAAACTTTAAGGCCGATTTAAAAACAATAAAAAAGGTGGATTGCTGCGTTTTCATGTCGGCCATTGTGCTTCAACTTCAGCCAGTGTTTACATCTATTTGCTTCTCCCCTGCTCTCTGTGCTCACTATAAACTGGATTTAAAAAAATCACACCTCCAATAAAGCTATTGCAGTTATTTATCATAGACATTTACATATTGGCTGCCGTGCGGTCAGCTGTTTTGCTCTGTGCTATCAATCACAGACGCAGAGAGAGTCCTTTTCCTGACGGGGTCTGGACAGCAGCAGTTCAGCTTATATACAGTCATGGTGTAATGTGGTTTGTTTTTTTTGCAGTATTTTAAGCTGAAAAATTGAAAAACATATTATGGAGACGTGAGGCTTTCATTACTTTGCTGAAAATATGAGACCTTTAATACTTACGAAACAGAAACTGATGAACAAGGAGCTGTTATCAGCCATAACTCACTCGTCTAACATAAACCGACACTGCGTTTTACAATGCCACTCGAGAGAGAGAGCGAGGTGGAAGAGCGCTCTCTAATTTATATTTGCAACCATAAAAGAAGACTGTGAGTGCACTGTTTGCATTTTCGTCAAGTGCAATCTTTTACGGCGCCAGCGTCAGAAGCTGCCGCTGATGGTGGAGCTGAAGCGGTTGTGTGTGACCCAGAAGTCAAACCTGCTATCAGTCTCACATGGCCTGACTTTGACATTCACTCAGAACTCCATTATCTCTCTCTGGGAAAATGATCCTCCGGTCAAAAAATGACACCGTACACCATTTTCATTACAAATGCAGCGGTGAAGTCTCTTCACCTGTACAAAATGCAGTAAGATATAACAGATAGCTAAGATAGTGTGGCCACGGTGTCCTGACAGGGTGGAGTTTGTGGAAGGTACACCAAACCAGTAATTCACTATGATGAAAAACTGTGAAATGCAAAAAATGTAGCAAGGAAGATAGAAATTTCTAACACAGCTGCAAAGACTTACTGCCACTTAGTTTTGCACAGTATGCTGAGGAGAGACAACTCCCTTTTGTAAATATGAAATGCTATGAATAAAAAGCATTTTGAAGAGCACTGCTCAGTATGTCAGTTTGTTATCTGAATTTCTGCCTTTACGTCTCACAAAACATACAAAATGTTGCATCAACTTTTGAAGCAATCACTTTCAAGAAATGTTAAGTGTAAATCGAGGGAAAAATTCAACCTGAAACTTTCCTTTAAATGTAAAAAATGTTTCTAACAAATGCAAAGTGATGCTTTTTAATGTAAATTTGTGTAAAATTTGCTTTAAGTTGTTGGATCCTGAAGAAATTCTCTTTCATCTTGCCTGTACTACTGTGTGTGTACAGCAAAATTACAATAAACTTGTTTGAAAATGTAATATCATAGAGGTGAACACAAGGTGCCAGTCTTCTTGGAGATCTGACGACACTAAATTATCAAAATGAAATTGTCTGGTAATCATTTATTAATTGGAACAGGTTACACACAGAATCCTTTTTATTGTAACTGCACGCCTGCTAATGTGCTGTCTGCCTCTAAAGTGTTTCCTAACCTTGTCTCCCCCCCGTCTGTCTGCATCAGGTGACGGCGTGCCTGGAGGAGGTAGAGGACGAGGGTCTGCTGATCTCCTGGACTCTTTCCAAGCAGCCATCATTTTCTCTGACCGCGTCTCCATGCAAGCTGCAGAGACAGGTGAGAACATGTTAAACTGACACCGCTAATTTGATACGGCCGCAGTCAATAAAGGTCACGTATCCCAAACTGTTCAGTTGTTTACAATCTAAAAGCTTGCATGCGTTAAAAAAAAAAAACTGTAAAAAATAAAAAAAAAAGGAAACACACATTATGCAATGTTTTACTGCTCATGCTTTCTGTCAGATTCTTTTCATAAATCTGTCAGCGCGTAATGTTTTGCGTGTGAGTCACTTTCCGTCCCATTTAACTCGTTATGAGTCACGAAGGAAATGCTGTGATGCCTTGAATATCGTTATGTAAATGTGGCGTGGCGTTCAAATGCCTTTTTTTGGAAGCAGCATCAAAGTTAATAAATGAAGAATTAACCGAATAATTAGCTCGATAAATTGTTTTCCCGATCGGAGACGGCTCTACGGGGACACCCACTGAATTGAAAAACAAGAAATGAAAGGATAATGTGAAAATGTAAATATGGAACATGGAGATTGGTTCAATTCCCCAAAGGTGGGATGCTTTTTGTACGCTTTTAGATTCAAGCAACATTAAACAGTGAAGTTCTGTTTGGTCCTTTTGGGTATCATTAGGAGTAAGATGATATTATTGGGTAATAATTAAGTTTGTGTGTGTAGCTAGTTCTGTTTACTACATTCTGGTTTATCATCAGTGCTTATTTCTCTTGTCAGGGTGCTGAGGGTGCGGTGGACCTGGACATGATTAAGGGGCTGATCGAGGACACACTTTTCAGCACTCACCCAGCGATGGTCCTCAACCTCAAGACATGTGCGCCCAGTCCTTCGGTGAGAAATATGTTTGTCGCCACCTTTGCTGAGATAATAGGATTACCATGACTTGATGCGATGTGATGGGTCGTGTGCTTAAAGTGATGATGCTGTTGAGCTCAGCACCCTTTTTCCTTCACGCTCCCCAGGCCCCCATGGACCATCTCTCGGTGGGATTGAACTCTGTATCCCAGACTGTGTTGGTGAGACGGCTGCTCCTCCGGCAGCTCAGGGCGACCTTAAGTAAAGGTCAGATATTTTCCCTCGGCGTCGGATCGTTTCCGTCCAGCTTCCTGCTGATTGCCGAGGTCTCACCGCGTCACTGTGTGTTCGCAGGTCAGTGGTCTCGATCGGGGGAGCTGTGCTGTGTCCTTAACCTGGATCAGCCCTCTACGGAGAGGACGACCCGCTTCCTGTCTGTGTCCGGCAACCCAAATGCTGCCCTCGAATGGAGCGAAGAAGTAACAATGTAAGGCGCCACGTGTAATCTGAAGTCATGTTGATGTGTGATGTTTGTGTAGATTTATGCCAGTTTGAAATGTCAGCTTCTTGCTGTTCGGCAGCAGGTTCTACAGCAGGGGTGGGCAATCCTGGTCCTCGAGGGCCAGGATTGCCCACCCCTGTTCTACGGGATCGTAAGTTACAAGCTGCAACAGTTTTTGGTGAATTCACATGAAAGATTTCTGTATTTATCATCTCTCTACAGCAACATTAGACTTACAATGTGACAGTTGGTGGGTCAAATGTGTTTAAACCACTCTCTCACATGAATTAAATGAATCAAACACTATTCTCTAACTTTGTAGCTTATGGAGTCATGAGCAGCACTTACAATCTAAAGTCAAGTTTTTTTTAATGGGTTTAAAGCAAAGAAGCTTCATTGTTCCAATTAACCTCCTGAACCCTGAGTAAGTTCTGTGTGTTTTCTGCTTCTGTCACATTTTTACTCATTGTGGTCTCATTTTTCACTGCAATATAAAGTCCTGCATCTCTATGGAAACAGCACAACCGTGGCAAGCAGTAGAGGAAACACAAAAATGTCTTTTGTAATAAGTAATAATGCCATGAATGAAAAAAAGACAGAAAGAAAAAGGCAAGTTGAATTTCTTTTGAGAAACCCGGAATCAACTTGTACTACATTTGTACAATGTTTCCCTCAGATGTTTCCAGTACTGCAAAATAAAACTGTGACTCTACACACTATAGATGTGTTACTCCTCACATGCTTAATATGATCACATACTTTGGAATTTTTTTAAATAGGACATATAGGAGAAGGTGGTTTTGTGAAATCTTGAATTTAAGCTTAGATATGGTCTATGATTTCCTGGCCAAACAGTATAATGGTATAATTATATATGGTGTAGTTCTGGTGATTTTGTAAAGAGGTGCCTTTCAAACCCACCTGCAGGATTTGGGGTAAATGTAAATTCGTTTTTTCATAGTGGTTTGTCATTCTAATCCTAACACAGTTGTTTCCTGTGTGTTGAAGGGAGCTGGGCCCAGAAACCAAGGAGCTCAGAATACGACTTCTGGAGCGGAACGGCAAAAGGGAACGTAAGGCATAGCTCAATACCAATTTACTACTGGCTGCTGTTCAGAAACTTGATCAGCAGGAATGTTTAGACTGCTTAAGCAAAATCATCGGTGCCTAAAATGCACTGCTGGCAGACCCACTGTAATGCTTTCTGTTCACGTCGTTTAAGATGTATGAAACGTCAGGCTCCTATTATGGCCCCATGCTTTCCTGCTGTTTAGACAAATATGCTTCTTTTTGTGTTCAAACTGGACAGAATTCCTGCCTGGTCACGCCTCCATCGCCTTGGAGCTCCACAGCAAAGTTCCCACTGGACAACATAAATTGTCCATAAGCCCCGGCCATGGCTTGGCACCGAACGCTACCATCACTGCCGAGGTAAGTGACAAGATGAGATGCATTCCTTTAAAATTCTACACAACTGTTTCAAAGACAACCTCATGCTTTGAAACATACAGTTACATCACAGTCTATTATCTGTCATCAGGCAAGCTGGAATTCAGCAAAGATTCATGACAAAAGGAGAGGGAGTGTTGTATAACAGCTGATACAGTCTATTGTCGTGCCTGTAATAGTTGTGCAGATGTCTTGTAATCTTTTCAGCACCCAACTTGTTGCCTTTTGTCTGTCTTGCAGTCTACATACTGTATGGCGTCAAAGAAAACATAAACATCTGCTTTATCTCTGCAGGGTAACATTTCATGTTGGTACTTTCTGTTTTTCTCTAACAAAAGACACATTTAAAAAACGTACTGGATACATCTACAGGATCCCTCCTGCCTACTGATTAATCATCTAAAATCCCCTGCAGGTCCAAATGTGAATTTAACTGAAGTGCCGTATTTTTTAATTACGTTCCCACCTGATCTAAAGATTTTATTTCCTCCATTAATTATGGGAGTCTGTGAAACAGCATGCAAAGATCATTTATTTGTTTCTTCCAGCTGCTGTATGTGGAAACAGAAGAGCCTCGCGGTGCCCACAATGCTTTTCCACTTCGGTCCTCACTTACCCCGACAAAGAAAGTCGACGTGGACCGAACCATCATGCCAGATGGAACCATTGTCACTACTGTCACCACCGTCCAGTCTCGACTAAAACTTGATCGCAGCCCAGGTGAGTTTACAGAGGGAACTGTTTGATTGAACCAGGATGGGTTCACAACAAGAGATAAAACTATGTAATCAGAGCAATGACATATAATAGTTGCGATGTCTTTCAGGTGACTCCCCGATGCGTTCTCCATCCAAAGTGGAGGTGGTTGAGAAGAAACCCACCATCCTGACTGATGGCAGAGGCAGCAGCAGCCCAAACCCCAGCAGTGAGTGCGAGACTGAAACCCAGACATTGTTTTACATAACAGATGCAAAGTAGGATAAGCAACAAGCAGCCGTGTAACACGAGTGGAGAGGAATGCTCTTTTCAATACTCATCATTCGCTCCGTGCGGGTACCTCACATAGCTCTACAACAGGTTTACATATGGAAACTACAAGCTTACACTCAGCAAAGTACAAAAGAAGCACGGTAAACACGATAGTTTTCAAGAGGATGTGCGTGTGTATGTGTTTGACAAACAGCATGTCGCCGTTAATAGTATAGTTCTTATTTACGTATTTGTTTTTTGTTGCTCAGAGAGCAGCCGCCTGTCTAATGGCCTGGATCCTGTTGCAGAGACCGCCATCCGGCAGCTGACAGAGTCTGCGTCCAAAGTAGCGCGGAAGACTCCAACGAAAAGAAGCACGCTAATCATCTCTGGTGTGTCAAAGGTCAGAAAACGGAGGCTGTGTCTTGTAGAACTTATGCCATAACTGCTAAAACTGGACAGTCCCCTCCTACTTTTTTAAATATAGAGTGTATTGTCAGTTAGTTTCATTTTCAGTGATTGTGTTGTTACCAGTTAATGATAAACAAAACATTCAAACTTTGCTCTGATTTTATGAGCAGTCAGCTGTTAACTACTGCTAGGTATCTAAAATACAAAGACATGGAGCCAGGCAGAATGAGAGTGATCTAAATTTAGTCCACAGCCCCCCCACTGGACCACTTTGTAGCAGAATGAGAATCTTCTGACCTGATTTTTGCCCGAAAATCTGTAGAAACATACTGAGTGCGAGTCAGTGCACTTGACTCACTAATCGCTGGAACGTTCAAGTCTCATTATCTTGAAATGTAAAGATGCTGACAATCGTGACCCCCTGACAGTGAACTGTATATGTTAATGTAATGGTCATACCAATGCTGATTCTAGGGGTTTTAGTGCTAACACATGTCCCTCTGCTTCATTATAACACTCATCAGGTTCCACTCTCTGAGGATAACTGTGCAATATCAAGCGGCTACGCGGCAGCCATGGACGCAGCCATGCATGGCAACCATTACGGGGCGGGGCATCACCCGGACCAAGACGAAACCACACCGTCTGACGTGTCGGAGCGTCCATCTGTGGATGATGTGGAATCAGACACTGGTTCCACTGGTGCCTTGGAAACCCGCAGCCTCAAGGACCATAAAGGTGACTCAGTCCTCACAGTTGTTTGGTCGGTGCACTAACATGATCAGAGGCAGAGGCGTAGCTGCAGCCTCCTGACAAGTCTTATGCTAAATGTTAATATAACATTAAAGCAGTTCAAATGGTGTTTACGTTCATGTTGCCCTTGCCATTGGAATATAAATTAAAGAATGAGTATATATATATATATTTTTGGTCATTTTCTAGTCTATTCTGTCTATTCTTTTAAACAGAAAGATATGATTTACAAATACTGTATTTTCTTACATAACCTCAAAACATAAATTTAGCATTCCCACATTTAGCAGCAGTTACGTACATGGTGCCCTCTAGAGGTCAAACTGCAGCACATACAAGACCAATATGAAGTGGTTTTCATTGGACGTAGTGCCACGGAGCAATAATTCAGTTTGATAAGAAAGCTATGTCATCAACTCACTCATTTAATTTGTAAAACTAGTAGATAGTTAAAAGCTTAGTGTTTTTCTATAAAAGCCCTAAATCTGCATTAATGGATTGTCACTTTAATACCATGACGTGTGCTGTCTGCCTCCCGCAGTGGGCTTTCTACAGAGCGGGACGAAGCTGTTGTTCCGCAGAAGACATCGAGAGAAGGAGTCCTGCCTCAGCCAATCCCACGAAGACATCTCCAACATGGGCAATAACTTTGCGGCTGCTGCCAACAGCAGTCGTAAAAAGTCTGGCAGCTTCTCCCGGCGTCTCATCAAACGCTTCTCCTTCCGCTCATCAGGCAAATCAAAATCCAAGGCTGCTGCTACCAACGGAGGAGCAAGCTCACTGGATAACTAATTATCATTGCTTTGGGTAGGACACGTATCACCCTGACCTTGCTGTGAGGCCTCTGTTATCGCTGTCAGAAGAACAACTGAACTTGAGTCCGGTCTACGACAGGCTGAACACCCCGGGCGGGTTTTCACCTGGACGTCTCGAAAAGGAGGAAACCTCTGGGAGGGCTCCTCTGTGGAGAGAAATTATCGCACCTTCAGGACCGAAGTCATGTTTGATCACATCACTGAATCTAAAATGTGATTACGAAATCTATTTTCTTTGAGGAGAAACCTGCTGCTCGCTGAGGAGAAAGGAAGAGCTACAGTGAAATGTTTGAACACTAACTACAGCTGTTTGATTGAGGCTGGTGGTGGAAAATGCTCTTCAACTACTTAGTGATGTAAAATGCCAGTATGATGCTGTTGGTTGCACTTTGGACTTTAGAAGTTTTTTTTGTTAGTTTTTTTTAACAGCACATGTAAAAAAAAAAAACAAAACTGTTGGTTGTAATTTATTATTATGTGAAACTCATGAAACAAACACAGTGCTATTTATTTTACCCCCAAAATAAGTCATCATAGTTGCATTACACTGTAAAATAGAGACAATGCTGTTTGTTTTTCCATTCAGATGTAATTTAAACACATAATTTAAGTAAGTTAACCAAAATCTGTCTTAATCTAGCTGTAATGTCCATTCTTAATTGCTTAAACATTGGTTTTAGAAAGTTGTTTATTGTTGTATCTTATATAAGAAGCAGAAAAAAAACCAACATATTTATTGTACTTTTATTTTATAAAGGTACTTTCTGTGGAATATCATAACTTCAGTTTGCTTTTTGAGAATTCAGTCAGACTTTTTAAGCTGACCAGTGAGTTTAAACTTCATAAATCCTGACAGTATTCTGTCAGGGAAAAAAAAAAATCAACATGATCAGGTACTGCTCTCCTTACAGCTTTGAGTGCAGCCGGATTTATGTTGATGCTCCAAGTGACTTTACATGGACTTCATTATTATAATAATTATCATTGCTGTTCAGTAAGTTTGAATATATTGTGTTAAATGCCTTGCAGGGTTCGCAGACAAAATCATTTGCAGGAGACGCTGACACGTAGTTCATAATCACACACTAAACATAACAGAACCTATTGTTGTATTTACACTTAGGAGCATTGTTGTGATGTAATATTTTTAACTGAATATCGCAATATTTCTGCAGTTGGAAATCGAGTGTCTCAAAGAAGAGTTTAGAGATGCTCTGCTCAGGCAAAGCGAGTGAAGTCTAGGACAGAGTGGACGTACTGTACTCAGGGTTAGCAATGAAATCACTATTTAGAAACTAGAGACATGAAGAAACCTGCTGCATCCTTCAAAGGCAAATAGAACCAGTATGTAAAAATGTACATACGTTTTTGGCCATTTGTGTTTCATCTGAGAACATAAAAAAAAAAAAAATCTGCATTAGCTATAGGACTTCAGAACAACCAAATTAACTGATTTACTTTTTTTTTTTTTCTATCAATAAAAAGACACAGATATCAAAGGGATCACACAGGCGGAGCCACTGCTGACAATGTGCTTTACAAATTCAAATGATGAATAAAAGAACAAAGCCTCCTGACTGTCTAAAGGCACATTGAAAATACAAACATGTATATATGTGAAACACAGGCTCTAATGTGAAACAGAAGGTGGCTACAAAATTTAAGATATGACTTCCGTTGTTATATTTTAAAATATTTAATTTATTGCAAATAAATTATTTTTGAAGCATCACTTAGTCTGTGTATTTGAATCTGGTTTACTTTTTTTTATTTCTTTTAGAAGGTAAGCTCATTTTTCAATCACCATAAGGCCTTTTATGGTGTAAAATGTGTCTGTGTAGAGTTACCTGGGTTAAACTGAGCCTATTCTGTCATTACCTAAAATGAACTAAATTACTTCTTTACCTAAATATGCTCATGAGTTTCCTTTTGTGTGGCTCTTTCTTTACTTTCATTTTTTGTCAGGGATGTTAACACACACAACAAATGTGTTATTGACTCACCAGCAACACAGGAAAGTTCCATCCACAGCTCTGAGTGAAGATTGAAGCCAGTTGATCAGCAAAGACCTTAAGACAGGAGAAAATGGAAAACCAAAAGTGCCATAAATCACCTGTTTGCATGCAGTTTAAATTAAAACACAGCTGTTTGCCCTGTCAAATGGCAAAAAAAAACCCTCAACCTTCTGTGCAGACTTTCATAAAATTATAGCTTTTTATGTCATCAAAAGAATCTGGTTTGATGGCACTGGAGTGAGATGCATGAAAATGTTCTTTTATATGCTGTCAAAAAAGCCTAAAACACAACCTTTAAGGACTTTTTAGTGGCTGGAAAACCAAAGGGCAGGAATCATTATCATTTAAGAACATGATTTTATATGTCGTCTTTGCTGACACTGAAACCAGTATTCGGTGACCATATAGAGTGCTATTTATTCACCACCTCATGGAAATCTGTCTGGAGTGACCAGCCTGATATTAGGTAGTTGTAATCTTGCTACTCTAAAATGGCCAATTTTGCCCCAGCAAGTCATGTGATGTTGGAAACACGTGTATTTGCTCATCATTTCACCCCACATAGTACACAGTTTTGGAATAATGGACATTTTACAGTAAAACAATGACTGCATGGAGGAAGGCATTTCATCAGTGACTCACCAACTGTAGTAGATAGTAGTGGCTGTATTATGTCATGTGAGGATTTCTGCCTTAAATATAATATGTCTGGAAATGCTAACACATTTAAACTATAATGAAAGCCATCCCTAACTCTCGAAGATGCATAATTAAATCCAATTAAAATTTTAAATGGCGTATATCCATCCAGTAAATTGTCGTAACAAAGATTTGGAATTGAAACCAGCCACGGTGTATTTTGTGATGACACAACACAGTTTGAGGTATGGTTGCACAAATGTGCATGAAGCATATGAAAGCAAAACCTGGGCTTTTTATGTGTGTCATCAGGCCAGCTGACAGCCTTCCCTGGGTCCGGGTCGAGATGATATTAGAAAAAACCCGTGTTTTGTCAGGATTTTAATCATAGCTAATTAACAGCTAGCCAAATAACGTTACAAGGCTGACAAGCGTTGGCTCCGCTGTTTCTTACCTCGCTCTACGTTGACTTTACTAGTTCCAGCTTCGTTGTCACCACCTTTTTAGAAGTATTTTTTAAGCAAATCTCTAAGGCCTCTATTTTCTTCCTCTGTTTTTCTCTTCTTTTTCCTTTTCTGAGCACCAGACTTCTGCTGAGCGGACATTTTGGTGCTGAAGTGCAAAATCCGAACTTCCAATAAAAGGACAACAAATGTTGATCAGGGGCCAAACCATTTTATGTTGGAGGTGGGGGTGGAGGGCAACTCCAAAGATATTAAGGACAGTTCAGACGAAAACAAATTAAAACTTCTAACTCAAATATTGCACTGTTTCTTTCCATTAATAGCCCTTCTTTGGGGAAAAAAATCCATAATTCAATGAGGGTCCAGTTCTGGGCCCCCCACCCACTCTGGGCCCGGGACAACAGACCCGTTTGTCCCCCCATCAGCTGGCGTGTGTGTCATTATGAGTTTCTTTCTTATACCAAAGGCCTTAAGGATGCAAAAAATTTAAATGCAATACAACCTTTAAACATAAGAGAAACGAAAGATTTACAAGAAAGCCCTACCTTTAAATCTTTTTCATTTGTGTATGTTTTAATACACATGTGCATCTGTTGCTCTAATGCAAAGACACTAGAACCATGTGGTTTACACATGATGTATTATTTAATAAAGAAAAAAAAATCCTTAGTGACAGCAATGTAGGGTGATCTCATTTTGATTACTGAAAACCAGGACGCTCAGCTTGGCAATAAAATACTCAAATGATACTCGAAATTTACTCAAAGATGCCTTGAATTGCAATACATCTAAAGTAGGCCTCCTCCAGGACAGGACCAGGACAGTTTAATCACTTTGTACAAAACAACCAGGACGTGAAAACAGGACATGTCCTGGGAAAACAGGACTTTGGTCACCCTAAGTAATGGAAAGTAAAATTAGAATTGCATTGACTTAACTTTTGCTGCAGAATAACACGCGCCAAAAACTCAAAGCTGGGGGGAAGGGGCCGGATTGGTCTTGTGTGTTCGCCTTTTTCTTTCCGACCCACTCACACGAAGCAGGAAACACAACAACCAATCACGTTTGTTGATTTCTCATACGCCAGCTTGATTGGTCGAAGGTCAGAGCAGTTACACCAATAGTCGCTGTCGTCCTGGTCCCATTGACCTTTCACAGCCAATCAAATCAGGCCACTTTGGTCCAACAACCAATCGTGATTTAGGGCGGGACCAAGTGTGAGGTTTATAACTAGGTTGTGTCGCCGTCTCTCCCTCATCAATTGCAATTCTTCCTTTGCATCATTCTCCGCGAAGAATTCATTTCAGCAACAGAAAATGTCTGGAAGAGGCAAAACCGGAGCAAAGGCCCGTGCTAAGGCCAAGACCCGCAGCTCCCGCGCCGGACTGCAGTTCCCCGTGGGCCGTGTGCACCGTCTGCTCCGTAAGGGTAACTATGCCGAGAGAGTGGGCGCCGGGGCCCCCGTCTACCTGGCCGCTGTCCTCGAGTACCTGACCGCTGAGATCCTGGAGCTGGCCGGCAACGCCGCCAGGGACAACAAGAAGACCCGTATCATCCCTCGCCACCTCCAGCTGGCTGTCCGCAACGACGAGGAGCTGAACAAACTGCTCGGCGGTGTGACCATCGCTCAGGGCGGCGTCCTGCCCAACATCCAGGCCGTCCTGCTGCCCAAGAAGACCGGCCAGTCCGCACCGAGCTCCGGCAAAGCGGGAAAGAAGGCCTCCTCTCAGTCTCAAGAGTATTAGCTTGTTGGCTAATAACTTTAAACCCAAAGGCCCTTTTAAGGGCCGCCCACGGTTCATTGAAAGAGCAACTATTCACGTGTCCCTCTGTCTTGTGTGACTTTTCGCATGAGGTTTTTTTTTATTTAATAAACGCCTGTTTTGTACAAACTGTGTTTAATATTCGTTGACATCAGGCTAACATGCTACTTGCTAGTTTTGTGAAAGGTTTGCTCGTAAAGTCGGTGCCTTTGTGTTTAGCCGACTGGTCAGCCATTGATAGGCCTCACTGACTATGAAATGTGAGTTTAAGAACAGCTGGGTCGCCATTCATTAGTTACCGGTTAGCTGGCCTTTAAGCTACATGCCTGGAGGGAAATCATGGCCTGATCTTATCGACATGCACGACTGGTTCATGGGCCAGGGGCTGCAGCATGGCGGGCTATTCATCTGGTTCTTTGTAGCATGACTGTGCAAGCTGCCTTTAAGTTTCTGTTGAGTGGAAATAAAACCTGAAGTGCAAATTCTGTTAGGCTGAAATAACGGTACGGTCCCCAGTTGTGTATCTAGCTAAAACACTCCACCTTGAAGGTCTCAGTTTATATTGAAACAGTTGTGATTAGTGGACATTCTGCAGACTGTTCTGCTACATAATCACCACAAGCAGCATCCAGAATGACCACAGTGCTGCATCAACAAAGCTCTGAAGTCAGTTCAGCAAATACTGAGTCATTACCCTCAGAGTACAATTAATTGATGGGCGTGCATTTCACATCCATTTAAATTGGGTGTTCCTGCTAATGTGAATAGAATAACCTATTTTTAGAGTGAAGGCAATTTGGGATTGTATTTGTAAAAGCTGGTGTCTTTAGGTAAACATGACCTGAATACAGTGTTTGTTCCCATGTGTGGTTAAAGTCTACCTAACATGTTAACGGTTGTTGCTGCATGAAGCTGCAGGTGTTTCCTTGTTTCATGTGATGAGACAAACAACTGCAGCTGGTTTCCCAGCACTGTGACACGTCAACAAATATACAATTGTACATAAGGCATTCCACTGAGAAGCAATTTAGTACATCACATTGTTCAAACACCAAGACATGTGCTTAAAGTTAGGTGGTAAATTGTTCCTAAGGTCATCAGCAGCCTGCAGCAGCTTTTAAAGTTGCAGTGAAACATGTATGTCACTGTGGGAGAGTTTAATTTACATTTATTTTACTATTTGCATCATTTTTAAAAGTATTTTGTTCAGTCTCAAAGTGATGTGGTCCAAATGATCAGACAAATCCTTAAACATGAGCTGACTGGAAAGTTACATGAAATAAAAACACCACCATACATGTCAGGAATTTGTGTCCTAAAGTTATAGGTTGACATCTGACACCCGACCACACAGCGACACAATACAATGACCAGATTCCACATGTGTTATATCTAGTAAAGCATGCAGGAAAAAAGGCATTACGAGTTTTCAGTATGCACATTTTTATCAAATTATCTTTTACAGTTTTCTTTAAAAAGAGCAAATGCTGTTAATTTTACAAACATTACAGCAGAAATAACCCTTAGACCAGGGGTGGGCAATCCTGGTCCTCGAGGGCCACAGTCCTGCATGTTTTAGATGTTTCCCTCTTCCAGCACACCTGATTCAAATGAGCAGCTCATCATCAAGCTCTGCAGAAGCCTGATAAAGATCCTGATCATATGAATCAAGTGTGTTGGAAGAGAGAAACATCTAAAACATGCAGGACTGTGGCCCTCGAGGACCAGGATTGCCCACCCCTGCCTTAGACAATAAAATGTTCCAGCAGTCATGGTGATCATGATAATGGGGGTGCTATTCACTGGTGTCACCACCAGGGGTCGACTGTTTCCTGTCTGAAAATGTGGGACATGCATATGTTTTGATGCCCATGTGTGTTTCTATTCAGAACCACGTGAAGACAGTTCACTGCACATTTTGTTCCAATTTATGTGCATCTCATGCACCCTGATGAAAGTATTTCCGGCTGCAAATGAAAGATACAAGGTCATCACTGAAACCATCTTGGAAAATAGTAAAATATCAGAAACTCTGTCTTGAAGATTCCTCAGTAAAATCAGTTCCATGCTGAGTAATTGTAGTTACAGATGTGGTTGTTCTGAGCCATCTGTAGGAACAGATTACTTGTTTTCTCGTTACACCTCAGACTTGTGCATCTAAAATCACCCATAACCTTTCCATAGGAGGGGTTCACCAGGTTATTTCTGTCTGCTTTGGCTGTTTTATTAGTGGCAAAAAGCAGCATGACGCAACAGATTTGAACCGAGCCCAGGACAGGCTGAACCAATTACTCGGGCCTTGACAACGTGTCCAACACCAACATCCAGGCTAAAAATTCCAGCCCAAAAGGAAAAACATGAGTGTCCACTGGCTGTGTGATAACTATAATTTCCCGATTCAACACTGTCAAAGGCTCTAAATTTACTAGCTCTGCTCTTTTCAGCTGTTTGTGGCGAAGGAAACCACTTGGTTAACAGTAATTTTAGTCATTTCATGCTATTTCTGTGATTGCATGCATGAAGCAGAGATGTGAGGAACTGTTGAGTTGATGGTGTGTCTGCGACACTTGTGCTTCTTTCAAGGTGCAAACAAACGTCGGCTATAACTCAGCAAGTGTTCATTTGAAGTCTGAAGTGATGTCATCCAGAAGACACCTTTTCCGTGTTTTGTTAATTACAGCTTGGTGAGGTAGTGAATGGAACAAAAAAAGTGCTCTTTAAACTAAGTCAGGGACACTGAAAGGAAAGTTTTTCAACTTCACCAGCAAGTTTTTGTGGTCACTGCACTAGAAATGAATGAAAGTCAAGTGTACTCCTGTTTAGTTAAGTCATTTTCCCAAGAAAGAGTTTTGTTTCACCCGACCAGAGTAGGCACTTGTAATCTAAAAAATCTGGAGCTCTAAAGATCAAATCTGCCCTGAGAGGAACACAGAGCGATGCACAGATTGAATGGGAACAGGAATGATAAGTGGGAAGAGAGAGAGTGGGCTGGAAAGATGGGTGGGCCTGGCAGAAAGATGCGCCGAAAACATTCACTTTGAAAATAACTCAGCAGCAGCAGCAAAGAAGGAGACACATATTTCCATCCCCAAGAAGAAAAACTGGGAGACTTTTCACATAAAAGTTTGGGAGGATGCCTCGTCTTGTGTTTCTAATCTTTGGACTGAATCATTCCACAGACAAGAAACTGTTCCTCGCCAGCTCGGGTAATGAGAAACAAAAATATTTGCTTGATTGTGTGTGTTGCAGGGAGAGAGAGAGTGGGAGAGAGCGCTAGATAATGGGGCTATTGTGACTGTTTGGGAGCCTAATATGACCCAGTTCTTTTTTTCTCCCACCATGCTGTGTGTGTGAGAGAGTTTACATACTATCATTATCAGTGCTAGAATCTTAAATCGCCGCATTCATGAGGAACCATTTCCCACTTACAGTGAGAGCAGGTGGAAGTCATCTGGTTTCAGAGAGAAAAGATTAAGAGCCAAACCCAGCTGGCTTTGTGAATGGACACTTTTATGTGTGTGTGAGATCAGGCTGCCTTAGAGGCTCAAGCGTCTGGTAATGGACTTTGGCGGAATTAAAGGATGATGAAGTATTTCTCCGACATGGGCGTGAGGTGCACATGAGTGAGTGTGTTTCTAACTTTAAAAATGCTAAAATAAAACTTATAGAGCGATGTCACTTTCATGTGACGGGGGGAACAGGACTTGTCTTGACTTACTCTGCTGATGTTGAAATATTGATAAGCTATGAGAGACAGATGTGAGAGAAGGAACAGAACATCTGTTTGGTGGGCGACTCAAAGGAAAAAATTTTTTGGGGGAATATCAGCGGTTTCCTGTTGTTCATTCTGGTTCGTCTGGCTGATCACATGATGAGAGTTGGTGTACGGATTGTTGTTGCGTTACATGAGTATGAGGGCTAAATCTGAAGATTTAAATGCCATCATTGTGTACACAGTTTGTTGCTGTATAACAGGAAAGGTTATGATAGGGCACCATGTCATAACATAGTGCTCTGCAGCTATCTGTGTATGTGCTGTGGATGATATTCATCTCTCTAACCCATCTGTGAATCTGTTATCATTCCTCCTTCAAGATGGTCCTTCCTGCCCTGACTATAGCCTCTCCTGCATTCCTCCCAGCCTCCATCCCAGCACAACAAGCCCCCAGTTAAATTTAAATGTAGGCCAAGGTTTGGGCAAAAGGTCGTGTTTTGACCTGTTGGTGTCAGCGGAAGAGGATGGATTTGTGAGAGGAAACGCTGACTGAGAGCTTCGGTGTAGTTCAAGGAAGTCCCTGTTGTCATTTGAGAAGAGAGGTGATCAGCGAGCTGTTTCTCTTCATCCTCCAACACAGCCGGAATGCATCTCTAAGACTGAGCCACCACTTGCATAATTGTTACCATCCTCCTTTCTTCCGCCTGCCCACTGTCATGCCCAGACGTACCGCACAGACCCGCACACATCTGCTGCACAGTATTAGTGTGTAACTGCAGGGCACACGGGCTGACCCACGTAAACCTCCCACCGCACGCATAGCTCAAGATCTGAAGACACCCATCAGTAAATTCACACACTAGCTGTGTTTATACAAACCCCAGTATTCCACTAATAATCTGAAAAAGTAGCCCAATCTGAATAAAAATGCCTCATGTAGCCAGGTCAGCTGGAAGGCACCGGCCCGGTCGGTGGGAATCAGACTGAGAAGAGTGATGTAAACAGGAAACATTAGCACCTATCTAAACATTTAGAAATAGATGTAAATTGAGGAATGTAAACGTACACTTTATTGGATCACTTTGTTTAGCGGCCATCTAAACAGGTTGGAAAGTTGGAATCTCTAATCAGCATGATTTCAAGGTCACCGCTCAAGAAATATTATCCACATAACTGCAGCTACTGACGGTGCAGCTGGCAGGTGTCCAGCTCCACTCCAGCTCTGAACTTTCATCATGATCCCATAGCGCTCCGGCTCACCGAACGGCGGCATCTCTACAGACAGGACGGGCTTTGAGCCAAGAACTTAAGCACTGAAAAGAAGATTAAGTTATATATCTATTTTTTGTTTTTGCTAACTTTTTAAAACACTGAAAAAAAAAAGAATCTCAGGAAAACAGGAATTTTGCATAATTGAAGTATATTTTCTAGCCTTAATTCACTTAAGATCATGAGTATTTTTTGGCTTTTTAAAGTTTAATGACTGATGCTTACATGTGTAAAAACTAATCAAATTCTTTATTATATAATGAGATTGTTGCGTTCCATCTAATTTTTTGACCTCCATGAAGTTCCTGTTTCAGTGCTTATTTGTAATGTTTTTAAAGACAATCAAAACTTTTACAATTCATCAATTAAATTAAAGGGAAATATTTGTGAATTTATGCTAAATTTGCGAACTTCAAAAATAGAGAAACAAATCTAAAAATTAAAAATATAATACTAAAAAGATATTTTTTAGTGTATCTGACCTTTGTCTAACATATTTTCAGCCTTCCAGTACTACTAGTATATAGTAACATCCTTCATTTCACTTTAAATCATTGCTGATGCATTTGCTCCAGTAATTAAACAAGGTGTGACATCGCCAACAACAACAAAACAAACCAAATACATGACTCAGTTTACTATTTATGAAGTTTTGTAAAGCAGACATCGACGACTGATCCCTCTCATCTGCTGCGTTTGCTTATTTGTTCGCTATGGTGACTCATCTACATTCGAAATCCCCATTTAAAGGTCCACCAGTAGATGTTCGTCCCCTCAGCTGGAGCCTCCACATCACCACCGAGGACGGCTGACTCACAGCTTCAACCTTCTCTGCAGACTTCTCAGTCTGCTGCAGTCCATCTGGTTACTTAGCTGCCTCTGTTTGTTTGTTTTGATTTTCCTTAGTGAGTCATCATCTGCTTCACTTCCTCCCTCTCCTCTCTGGCCCCCGACCATGGGAAAAGCCTTGAGAGATCAATAGCGGAGTCTTTCTCCCACTCTCTCCTACTCTGTCTGTGTTTGTCTGAAAGCCAAAATCGTTCCTGTGGGACATCTGAGAAGACGCTCGCATGGGTTCGCTCTCTTCCTGTGGACCGTAGTATTTCTCTGTCCTATCATCGTTGATGCATCGAGCACAGTGGACGCTTTATAAACCACTCTGCCGTATAATCGTAAATCGTTGCGGAGTGGAAATACCCCTTTCCCAGTTTGTTACATCACAACTAAGAGCACAGGAAGTCAGAGGACACAAGGTCTTTTCCATCTCCTACTCCTACACCACGTGTTATTTCCCTCACGGATCAGACTGTTAACACCTGCTTTACCAATAGCGCTGAGGAGGCGGCCCAGCCTTCTCTGATCACCTGGTGTGGTCCATCTGAACTTTCAATCATCCTTGTAGGAGTTGAGCAGGATGTTTTTTAAAAAATTTTTTTTTACTCAAAGGGTTTATTTTCCCAAAAGAGAGAAAAGGAATCAATAAAAAAAAAGTTTTGGAGGGCAGTGCCGATGTCTGGTCCCCTTCTGCTGCGTGTAACTCTGGGATGTAATTCTGCACCGGGATGGGGAGGAGAAGGGGTTGGGAGGAGGGAAATAGCAGAGGAACTCAGAGAGTGAATGAAAAAAGCAGGGCGCAAGACATACACAATAATGTGGACACTGCTCTGTGTGTTAACAATCTTCAGCCAAAGCCATGGATGTAGCTGTGTGGACTCAGTGAGAGCAGAGAGATGGTAAGAGCTGCATGTCTGTCAGTGAAGTAACTAAACTAGTGGTTGTCTTTGGCTGAGCTGTTTACAGTTTTACGTCGCCTTTCATAAAGTAACCCTCTTCTTTTTTTTAAAATTTTAGTAATAATTTAAAATGTAACACGTTTGCAGTCTGTTTTGTCAGCGTTCACTCTCTGTAGAAGTCATTTCTCTTTAAAAGTAGCAGCTCAGACTGTGGAGCTGGCCGGATCTATTTTCAGAAGCTCATGGCAACTCTGAAGGGCATAACTGCCTCCGTAATGACAGGTTACAGTGCAAGGCCCTGCATTTGCAAGCATTAAAACTGTTCCCCGGCCTGGGTGTGTACGTTAAATGACTGAGGCTTGTGGGAGCCGGAGCATATGTGTGCACATGTGTGTGTGTGTGTGTGTGTGAGTCAGACAGACAGAGACACATTAGCCTGCCCACTCTCCTGTCTTGTGTCTGAGTGCGTGGCTCAAAGAGGGCCAGTGTTGACAGCCAGTGGGCTGACAGCAGAGGCGTGAGGGGTCCAGTGTCAGAGCCGGAACAGAGGGGACGGCCTGTTCTCTGTGTCACTGGGTCCTCTGAGGCTCACACACTGGACATGATTGTCAGATACATGTGGTTTCGCCTCGGCAGCCTCGTCTGGAGTGACATCAGACGCAGACTGAACGCCCTGTTTGTCTCAAACGCCATGAACTAAACTGAGAGCGCGGCAGCTGGGGGGAGGGTTTTTTGGCTGGTTTTTGAAGAATTATGACTGATCGGTGATGACATCGTGGAGCGACAAAGAGCTCCAGCATTTGTTTATGATATAAGACTTAATGTGTGTGAATGAGTTGATGTCCTCATTTGCTGACATACAGAGCGGTGGGAATAACCCGATGCATAAGAAACACATCGTCACTGAATGGTCTGGTGAAAATGAAAATAATATGAATCATTTGCATGATCTTTTGGGAACAGTGTGTGAATCTCTCTAGTGGAGTTTCACAGACCCTATGCCAAGAATCACTGGCAACAGTGGCACCCAGTTCTCCTCTGAAATGTAAATTATGACATGCAGTAAGTCTAAGTTTCATGCTTGGTAGACATAACAGACACTAGATAGTAGGTAGTTGTGTCTGCCCCAGTTTTGCTCAGTTGGCAGAGGTGACAAACAACCCATGTATGCGATAGTGAAGGAAGACGAGGATAGCAGCTTTTAGCAGAAGAATACGGTGAGTCATGCAGGCTGCTGATGTGTGATTGTTTGAGGCACGTCTGCTGCTTGGCTGTTTCCCTCTCGATGAGCAGACAGCTGGATCTAATCTGCTGCATCTGTCTGCAAACATGGAGAGTGTCTGTTTGTGAGATCTGTGTGTGTGTGTGAGTCACGGTGACTCACGACGGTCAGACGAAGGCGGAGACCTGACCCCTGATGTGCGACACACCTGCACAGCTCCTTCACACCTCCTGCCCTGCTGCAGATCCAAGGCACATTTGCGACGCTCGCATTTCGTCTTGCCGTTGTTGCGTTTCTTCTCTAACATGTAAAATCAGTGACAGGCCGAGGTTTAAATGAATGGCAGCTTTCTTGATGGACCGTTTTTGTCTATAGTTCTGGAGAAACAATTGCTCCGTACAACGGTTTGGTCACATGGGCTTACAACTGGGGCAGAAGCGTTTCTAAGGAAAGCACTGTTCCCATTGTAGTACGACTGTAGTAGCAGTATTCCCAGCGCTCCCATTCATGCCCTGCCACTCTGTCTCTCTCTCTCTGTGCTTCAGGACCCTCATGTGTCAGATAATTCTGACAGTCCTGCAGACATGGAGCGCGTGAGCAGGAGTAAAGGGGAACATGGGCGACAGATGCACCAGGTCTTACAGGTGAGCCATTTTTTTTTCTCCTTTGCAGCTGATACAACCGAGATGTTAAATCTGATGGACTTCATAACCAGTAGCTGTGAGAAGTACGTGGTTTTAAAAGCAATACTAGCAGCTTCAAACCAAATCGTAAAAGAATCTGCCAACCAGTGCTTGTCGTAAGAATGGGAAAACACTTTTTTATTGTTTTCTTTACATTTACAATTCATGTTAATTCTGCATCTGTTAAATGTAAAATCAAGTTAGTGGGCTTTTCTCTGTCCATACTTATAATTAGATGCGTCTCCAAGTTTGTCTTTGAATTCACTAATCTGATATTTAAATCTTCAGTCCTCCAGCTGCCAACAAACATCTGGATTGTTGTTTCCAGGATCATAAACGGCATCTAGTGAATATTAACAAGCATTTGGCAGTTGCTGTATTTACCAATACAGCCACATCACATACTTCTGTGGTTAAATTTGGGAATTTTAATATTTTAACTGTCATCTCATTAGATTTGTATCATATATCTATATTTATAATGTCTATCTTAATCATTTGTGAAAAAAAAGAGCCATGTTTCTGGATGAAGGCCTGCAGTAGTTTGCGGCTTGAATCAAGGACTGTATCATATTATGCTATATCGTTTAGCTTCAGAATCATGTAGGATGATGATTTCCAATTGATTTTGTTTTGACAGAACACTCCTTTAGACCTGATTGAGACAGGCAAGTCCCTGAAGGTCCAGGCAGAACGCCCCCACCTGGTTAGTTTGGGGAGTGGACGCCTGAGCACGGCCATCACTTTGCTGCCACTGCTGGAAGGTGACGACTTGTTTGTGTGTTTGTGTGTTGAGGGGAGTGTTAGTTGGTGTTTGGGTTCATAAAACTGGGAACAAGCGTTGTGCTGATGACAGAGTGCTAATTTAGAATTATAGTAATTCTCTGAAAGAAGTGAAAGTTTTTCAGTTTATAGATACCATGAAACTTCACCCGCAGCTTGTTAAATCCTCTTTATGATGCACCATTGCAGTGACTATAACTGTAAGTGGTGCTTCACATCAGGAAACGCAACCTGCTTTTAAGTCTATATAGTAAATTGCAGTTTATATAAACCCAGACTTCTCTCTCTGTGCTGACTATAGGATCTGTAATCGTAGCGCCATAGGAAATACAGACACTTCTATTAACACATTATCCAAAATAAGTCAATTGTTCTTTAACAAGTAAGCGGCACAACCTGTCAAGAGTGATTAAGTGACAAAAACTGATGACACATCACCTTCTAACCATCTTGTTGCCACTCACGCTGAGCCACAGTGGCGACTGCACACTCGCCTGTGATTTTCTTGCACCATTTGTCTTTCACTGAGTCTTAACATCACAGAGGAAGAGAGAGCAGAGGGTGTGACAGTGGCGCCCCAGAGAAAAGCCTTCTGGGACTGTCTTTGTGCTGTACCTCGTCTATGCTATCAAATAAGAATAAATAGTACGTGTTTATGTCGAGCCAAATCTCTCAGTCAGAATATAACAGATAATCAAATTACAGCACAGTATATATATATAAAATAGCTGCAGATGGGTGTATTAATTCCACCGACAAGATGCCTGTCATCTGCCTGGCTAAGCACATCTCTTCAGACTAACACCTGTTGTTCAGCATTCATTCACGTGTTGACTCTGTTTGTGACTCTGCCTATGAAGCCTTGACCTCTGAGACCCCGTCAGCTTTGAACCTCAGACCTAACTATGCTTTACAAGGTATTCAGGTCCACGTGGCTTTCCAGTAACTGAAACTGAGAAAATGTTTTCTCTGGTTGCAGGGAAAACCACGCTGGGCAGCGAGGGGACGGACATCCCCCTGCAGGGCCCCGGCATCGCAGCTCACCACTGCTACATCGACAACCAGGCAGGCAGCATCACCTTGTACCCATGTGGGAACCAGTGTTCTGTGGACGGCCTCCCCGTCACCAGACCCTTCCGCCTTACACAAGGTAGAGCACAGTCGCAGGATTAACTAACTGCTGGTGTTAGAGGCAGTTTGTCTTGACTCACATGTTTAATTGCAGTTTTGTCATGCTAAATAATTACAAGTGGTCTGCAGGACGGCAGAATCTAAAAAAACACATTGATATACTGGGTAAAATAACTAACTGCTCAGTGTTATACATCCATGTTATGATGTACTGGTTTTGTGACGTACAATGTAAAATGTTTTGATTTAATAATGCACATAGGATAATATTGTAAACAAGTATCTCGTTAACACTCCTACATACGAACATCATACAGTACAGTCCAAGTTACAGATTCTCTCCACCTTTCTAAAGATGAATTTGACTCATAGCATCATTATTTTTTTCTAATTTTCTATAGATATCACAATAATATTAACTCTTTTGGCCACCATAATTGTTCCAAGAAAATCTGATACCGTGACAGCCCCGATTGGAGGCAAAGCCCACACAAACACAGTCCACCTTCACAATAGCAACAGCCCCATGTCCTTCCAGTAACATGTGTACTTGCTGTTAAAAAAAAAAAAAAAAAAATGTGTACTTGCTGTTAAAAAAAAAAAAAAAAAAGCCATAAGAGTCCCGCCCCCCTCAGTCCCCTCTCTATGGGATCCAAGCCAGCAGCTACAGCAAAATGTCATTTGAAGCCGGTGTGTGTGTGTGTGGAGGCAGCAGCTGCTGATCAGGAATACTTCAGACTTTACTGCATTCAAAGGACAATCCCGAAATTCTGAATAAAGCAACTGAGGAATGAAGGAAACTACTCGGTTTATATCTAACGGAACGATGGTGCAGCACTTTGGACTCTAAAGGATGAAGTAAAGCACCTGTGGAATACTTGGAAACTAAACTTAAGTGTGTGGAAATACTGTATCAGACATACTTGAAAGACACCAGAAACGCAGGGAAATGATAAGGAGCTGATGTCACTCCCTGGTTAATTACACGTAAGTTGGTTTGTTCATGTCAATTAACCAGTCAACAGAAGGCCTACTGTTTGGGAGGATGAATACCGGACATCAGGAATAACCACATAAGACGGAAACTTTTTTTTTAAAGACTGTAACTGACTGAGTTTTCTATTGAGACAAATCAACAACAAGAGAAGATATCCTACTAACTTTACAGGCTGTAATGTGGTTTGCAGAGAAAACAAGTTAAATTAAATCTTACTAATAAAGTGGTGGTCACGCACACCCCCAGTTTTTTCATTATTTAACAAGCAGGACAGCATTGTGAGTTGTTTTGCATACACACAACACATGAACTGTGGCCTGTAAAAACTAAATGGACTACACATTGAATTAGCTAGGCCTTTGTTTACATCATACTTGTGAAAACGTACAACTGAAACTTAAGCATAAAAAAACCACAATGCATTAACCATTAGCCCACTTGTTTTTTATAGCCGTACTTTTATGGTAATGCGAATGGCACTGGCACTGTGAAGATGACAACTACTAAAGCACTAAAATATACCTAACACATCGCTGACAGCTTTCTCTGTTCTCCTCTCCTGACAGGCTGCATGCTGTGTTTTGGTCAGTCGGCCTTTTTCCGCTTCAACCATCCAGAAGAAGCTCAGAGGATGAAGAGCATGCTGCCTGGAGGGAGCCACGGACTGAACACCGTGAAGACTCTTCCTTCTGGTAAAGACCCTGCTTTGATAATTATTCTGCGCAATAAACCATCAAAACTCCAGACTTGAACCATTCCTGCGATCCATAAATAAGTGTGTCGTGTACGAAGGTTGTGCTGTTTCCTCAGCAGCTGTTCTGCTTCAGGCACACACTTTGGATTACCACTTCCTAATTGTAAAATTCAATCAGTGGCAATTTAATGCCGTTAGTTAGAGGTAATTTGAATAAAATGATAAAAGGAGATCAAATTATAGAAATTCACACACGTGTTACCAAGAAAACATGCAGTAACAAGGCTTGATTTGATGAGATGACTTGTGTAAAACTCAGAAATTATAGTTTTGCGCTTCTAAATTTTCACACTATATTTGCTCCTGCTTTTCATGCCTCCATCCTGATTGGTCTTTCAGTTTGACTGAAATATTGGTTATTATTATCCTTGACAGGATGCAGAAATAGCTTCCTCAGAACTAATTATCTGTGGCCTACATTGTGATCTACTTCACTTAAATCTGTGATTTTCGCTCAGTGTGTGACCCCATTGTGTAAAAGGGTTGTTTTAATCTTTGCCACCTATTTTTTTGTTGTTGTCTTTTTTCCATATATATATATATATGATGTGATATTATTTGGCTCACTGCCAACTGTAACTGCTGTGATATTTGGACTCCATTCTCCTCTGACCTTACTGGTTTGGCTGTCAATGCCTGAACAGTAAGAGCCACCACACCCTGCCCAGTGTGTTTGGCCCACTCTTTCCTGACCAAGCCCTGATTTCATCTGCTCTGAATGAGGTACACGGCTGCAGCCTTTATATTTAGCTGCTCCAGATCCCTGTAGGATTACAACACATCTAAGGAGCATCCCGACCACTGGGTTTGGTTCACGCAGGAGACCATGGGCTCCATGACACACATTTATCACTATTTAAAGTGGGCCACTGAGACACTGAGTGTGTGTATATTTTGCCTTTTATGGACTACCTCCTTCGTCCTACAGCTGACCTGAGGGTTGGTGGATGTCAGAAGGATGAAGATGACACAGAACAGATCCTTCTCATTGTGTGTTTGTTTACTTGTGTTTTTGCAACTGTCCTCTCATGCACAAGTGTTTCTGTCTCCCTTCTGCAGACCCCCGCAGTGTCCAGAATGGGAATCATGAGTCTTTTTCTAACAACCATGACTCCAAAGTCAACAACATGGCAAAAAACCTGCAGGACTCCTTGGTGCTAAAGACTCCATCTTCATCATCTTCAGGGTTTGGTAAAAAGCCTGTTTCGCAGCCAAGTCCCCCAGAAATACTAAATGGGAGAAACGGATCTACAGCAAACAACTCCATTTACGAAAACAGCAGCAGCAGCTCTCTGGGCCAGAAACTTGGCAACAAAACCCCTCCAGTACCTGCCAGGTCCACTCATACCAATCACACTCCGGTCCCCCATCCACGGAGCTCACTGTCTGTGGCCCCAAGTGCTACCAGCGGAGGTCAGAGGGCTCAGGAGAGTCCAAAGTCTATTAGGAGCTTAAGGGCGGAGGCCACATCAAGTCCTACACCACAAATCAGAGGGTCAGGACAGAACACAGAAAACTTCAGTCACAAACCATCCTCCATCAAGCTTTCCTCAACAGCTCCATCCAGCCCTCGATTAAAAGGCTCCTCTCTACAGAGGAGATCCCACAGCCCCATGAGAGAGCAGGGTCAGTTTCTCTCCCATGTAGACGTCCCTCAAAGGCTCAAGACTCCAGAGCCAACTGGGTCCCCCAGCCTGAGAGAACTCCCTCCTCTCAGCCCTTACATGTCTGGCAGAGGGACTCCAGGACCACAGGGCTCACAGGGCTTGACTGCTAAACCCGTCCCAGATAGCCCCCAGGGCCACCGCAAACTCACAGCCCCTTCAAAGGCAGAAACCATGAGGGCACTGTATGCACAGAGTCCAACACCACTGCCTGGGATGGAGAAGGAGTCAGGCAGCAGGCAGTTAAGGTCTGGCACAGGAGGTGCTATCATGTCAGGATTGGGTTCTGTATCAGGTTTGTCTCCTCTCGCTAGTCCTCACAGCCAAAGAAAAACCTCCTGCATGACTGTAAAAGGATCCTCCAGCAAGGAACCCAACCTTACGAAACCATATACCCGGGAACGCAAAAACAGCATCTCTGAGATTAGTGACAATGAGGATGAGTTGCTGGAATACCACCGCTGGCAGAGAGAGGAGAGGCTGCGAGAGCAGGAAATGGAGAAACTGGTAAGTGATCAGCTTTGACAGTTGAAAATACTGAATTCAGAAGGGTCTGCCTGCAATAACGATCATTCTGCTACAATTGGAAAAACGCTCTGGGTGGTTTGTATTTTTTTTAAAGCAGTCACAATTGTATTGGGCAGAGCAGAGCCCAGGATTTAGAAATGATGTCCCCTCAAACTAGCGACAAGGTTTTTGTTTTGATGGACATTTTACACGCAAGGAGATGAGCACTCTCTTTAAAATGTGTCATTCATTGAAAAAACTAGCAAGGCTGCCTTACTGCACGATCCAAATCTTCAACCAAACTTGACATTTTCAGTGTGGTCATTTACTACCTTGAGGTTGTTGTTGTGGTTGTTCCCTGTAGTGAAGTAGATTTTGAAAACTGTACCACGAAAATAGAAGTAGGATCAGAGAAAGTTTAATGAAATGCACAGTCAATGTCAGGCTTATACCTGCAGCCTACATCTGGTGAGTCAAAGTAAAATCAATTTAATGGTATTGGATTTCGATGCTCACATCTGTTGTTAGCACCCAAAATCATTTGAAGGTCAATCATTTGAAAGAAAATATCTGCTGCTCTGATTTCCCTTTAGCTTGTTGTCTGTCTCTCTGTGTAGCCCTGCCTTCTCCCTTAGTCAGGTGGGATAGACTCCAGCCCTCCACGACCCTACAGCGGAGGGGTATAGAAAATGGATGGATGATGGTTAGCCTTTAATGATAGTGTGCTTATTCTTTATCCTGAGTGTGAGTGGAATCTGTAGAAGGTCCATTTTGGTCAATGTTACAGTTGTGGTGGCGAGGTAAATCCAATGTTCCTCTCTTTCTAGCTGTGTTTTGATCTGTGAATTTATCCTGCTAGATGGTGGTGGAAAGCAAATAGAGACATACAGTGGTGACTCGATAATCAGACACTAAATGTAAAACATTCTTTTATGTTGGATAGCAAGGCTGTTGGCTTGTCAAGACGGAGGTCGAGATACAAGGGGGGCTTGATGCTTGGAGGGTAATTTGTTGTTAATTGTTGTTCATAGTTATAATAACCAGTAGGGCTGGTCCCAATAGCACTTTCTGATCTCTGGATATTCAGGCCCAATTAATGATGATTATCCGAATATTCGGAGCGGTCGGGGGGGACACTTCCACCCCAGGGGTGCCCTCCGATGGGGTGGAAGTGGTTGGCTCGCACAGGCAGTACTTGGCTGCTGATGCTAGTTTAGGATAGTGGTCACACTTCTGTTTCCACCATTGGTGGCGGCGGTGGAGGAGTGGCGCTGCTGCTTCCGTAAACACTGAGCACGCTCGCTGCATGTGACGTCATTGTGTCCTCTTCTGTGCATGCGGGACACTTTTGGGCCGTATGACGTTCACACAGGAGATCACATAGAAGTTGCATTTCATTGGAAATGTGAATGAACTCGCAAAAAAATCGGATTTCACAAAAAAATCCGAAATAAGTCCTGCCGTCTCAATGTAGCCAATCTGTTGGATTGTTAAGTCAGATAATACGCCGTTATCCTTATTTGTGACATAAAATGTCATGTCGGAATCCAAGGTCGTTGGTATGTTAAGGCTATTTTTAATGGGTACCGTCCGTTTTTCCTAAAAACCTGTCGGATAGCAAGGTTTTCGGATTGTTGAGGGTCGGATTATCGAGTCATGACTGTATTTAGCTAGTCCGCATAAGGATAGCATCAAACTCTTTGCAAAATTATTTCTACAAATGTCTAACACTACGCTTAAATGAAATCATATTGATTATTGCACATCAAAGTGTTTCTTCATGAGTTATTTATGCATGCTTTTAGCTAGTTGTTTAGCTACAAATTTTAATTTCATCAATGTCAAAAAAAATAATTTGCCAACACTACACTTCAACAACACAGGACAACTGATGAGGACTGACGCTGCAGGGTCAACAAACATAGTGATTTGAAAGGACATGAACACAGTCCAGTGGAGAGGGAACAGCAGACTGCATGTCTGCTTTCAGATATCTTCTTGAAACTCTCTGGCGTACGGCCAGTAGCTCATCTACTCTGAGCGTTACTGGCATCGTCAGCCCATGTGGCCCGAGTGACACGGGGTGAACATTCCTCCAGAAGTCTTGGGGTCCAGAGCGGAGGGCGCGGCCGCTTATTGCTCAACACTATATTTACAGGAACGATGAGTGGCATTTACTTTCAAAGCTGCCTCCTCTTGACTCAAGGCTCTTTCTTACTCATACCCACAGTGGATCACAGGCCGCATACTTGTTATCCATCTTCAGTCCAGCCTCCCTCAAACCCACTGTCCACTACCCCCACTGCAATCCCCCCATTCTTCAGCCCCCTCCCCAGCCTGCATACTGACAGCTGAAGCGACCACAGAGGCGGGTGGTCACTGCCGGCCTTCCACGTCCACAGACTATTTCAGGAACCAAAAGGTTTCTGGTAACAAATAAGATAGTTACTAACTGAGCTACTCTCGCCTTGTGTCGAGTCACTGAATATGGGTGGACAATGCAATCCGCTGTCTCTGCCAGTACATGAACATATAAGGAGCAGATATTTCTTGGCTCAAAGCTGTGTTGATTATTGTTTTGACTTGCGATCCCTTTGGATTTTCTCAACTTTCACGGCTTTAATTTTGTGGACATTAATAGTGTGATGCATTCATGTCATGGTGGGAGAATCTGAACATCTAAACAGGATCAGCTGCTTAGTTTGTCACACTCCTTCAAGCGTAACAATCAGGCCTGGCAGCTCACACAAATACACAAACAAAATGTGGCATGTGATTAGCGTTGGCAACAGGTTTACAGCTCTGTGGCTATGTTGGGCTGGTGATATGGTTTATTTTACAATAATATGCACTGAATCATATAAGTGGATGTAGTTTCAAAACAATGGAGCCCACCACGGAGCCCATGTTAAAGAAGTTGTTAGAAATGTGGGGCCATATTTTTTCTTTTTTCTAAACGTGAGAAAAATTACCACTACAGTGTTCATTGACTTTTTTAGTAAAAGCTAGGGAAGGAGATGGTTAGCCTAGCTTAGCTTTGTGGTTAGCTTGAGACCTGAGTTAGAGGCAGACTGCTAGCTTGGCTCTGGTAGGGGCAAAAAACAAACAACGAAAAAAAAAACTATACAATAAAAACAAAAAAACTAACTGTTAACCAACACCAACAATTACCACATTATATCTCAGTTGTATATTTTGGACCAAGCGTAAGAATGACAGACAAGTTACAGTTGCTAAAGCTCAATGGTTAGCTTAGCTTAGCAGAATCACTGCTAAGCTAAACTACTGAAGTGTAAAACTTGGATTGTGGAATAAAGAACAAGATACAATGTGTTAACTCATGAGCGTTAGAGATGCTAGTAGCCATGTGTTTTGTTTGTTGTTATTTTGCACTTTTTGACAGAGGTCACCAGCTGTTTCCAGTCTATACTAAGCTACGCTAATGTCTCCTTTACTCAGTCAAAAAAAAACCTAGTAAGTGTATTTCTTAAAAGGTTCAACTGTTCTTCGAAGAGGGCCACTGCATACGTCTCTATTATACCAAGGCACCTCTAAGCTTCTTGTAGTTTCTGCTGGAGTTGTGTTTAGGCTAAATGGTGCTCAAACAAAACACATTTATGACAAACTAGCTGGCATGTGGTGACCCATGTTTGAGTTCCTAGACTAGCGTCTTGATTTTTGTTTTAGCATGTTAGCCTTGAATAAAGCATCCAAAAACATAAGCTGCAGACCTGTGGAGTGAGACAAAGAGAGGATTTCCTCTCAGTGAAATGAATTCCCTATATTTGGCACACCGCTCTATTGGCACAGTTGGCACAGATATGCAGAAGCCGACCTACACGTGGATATTCTTGCACTTTAAAAACCCATGCTTCATGTTATCGCTCAGAAAAAGTAAAGGGCAAAGCGAGGGAGGAAGTAATGTGATAGAAAAGTTAATTTTAGCATCAGTTCCACCAGAGAGCGGTCAAAGTGATGGTTTGCGATACAAGTATGACTTCTGTTGTGATATGAGAATTTCCTTTATGATACATGACACGAAAGTGATTTTATTTGCAAAGAAAACTAACACATTTTAGCAATAATGTTTGTATTAGGTATTGTTACCGTATTTATTCCTACTAATGTCCTGTATTTTCCAGGTAAAGCGAAACATTTTCCGAAAGATTCCGAAATTATCTTTCTGGCCAAGAGCTAAACCAGAAGGTCTATACCACTGTTACATCTGCAAATGTGGGGCTACAACAAAGATTCGTGTTGAAAAAATTCTAAAGCTTAGTAGGACAATTTGTTGTCATTAATTTACTGTGTTAAAATAGACACAATAATAATGACAATAACAAAAACATGTATGTAAAATTAATATACATTGGGAATCAAAATAAGTGTGCTACACGAGGCAATTATGTGTAATTTCGTTCCTTATATGGTCATGCCAGCCTCAAGTCATTAAAAGAAATAGTATATTGTCATTTGAACTAATTAATTTATGGTGTTTAAAACCTACTTTACTTTGGTCTGTAACTTTCACAGTATTTTATGGGCAGACTGCTTTAAATCTTTCACAATACAATTTGTTAAATCTCGTTGATTATAACTTTCGTATCATTGTGTCTTTTACTTAATCTCTTAATAAACATGGTTTCTCTTTAAATGGCACTGCTGCTTTTCCTCATATAGAGTAAACAACAGTCTGAGGTGTAAATCTTGCAGTTAAAATCTACGCTCGTCACGGAGTCAGTGTGGTTATTTAAAAAGCCCCAATAATTCACATCCCAGACAAAAGTGCAGCAAGGGGTACATCAGACACAATAGTTCCTAGACTTGCCAGACTCCTAATTATTGTCAGACTGGAATGATGATTATATATTCTGCGCTATTTTGGTGGATTAAAGCAAGCGTCCCATTGTTTGGTGTAACGAGAGACAACTGAATAGCCACAAGCTACAACCATGTGGCATATCAAACAAGTAGACGGTGCCATAGAGAAAAGAAAAACAAGGATATAAAACTGCAGCATCTCTGATCTGAGCGTAAAAGCCGGTGTCAGCTGGTTTGGTGTAAACTGAGAGTCAGAAAACAAGTATTTGCTAGTGTGTTAGATGTGTTATTCTTTTTACAGTTATCACAGTTCTCTGTTCAGAAACAAGTCACGCTCTGACAGGTTTTTACCACGAAGCCCCTCCTGAGAGACGCACTACATTAGCTCCGGCCCTCCTGCTATCAGGTTACAGTTGTCCCGTGCCAGTGGCAGAGGGACAGCTGCCTAAATGGGACAATGTCACACAAGGACACGTGTGAAGCTAATCTGCAATATGATCTATAATATCGGAGCTCATGCTTACGTCTCGCATCGCTTCCATAGGAGCGACAGAGGCTGGAGACCATCCTGAATCTGTGTGCAGAGTATAATCCTGAGGACGGTGCTGCGGAGCTGGTGAGGAGTGGGTTGCTGGGAGCTGCTAGAGGAACCTGCTCGGACACAGGAGGGGGCATGTCTCTACAGGGGGTAGATAGAGTTCAGAAGCTGAGAGAGAACGATGAGGAAATCCAGAGAGAGGAGTCGAGCAGCACGGAGAGCACGCACCAAGAGGTAAAGTTCTTGTTTTTGTGCAAGAATGGAGAGGATGTTGGTTTTACATTTATATATATACATCTGCTCTCAGTGTGAAGAGCTGCTAGCTGGGCAGGAGCAGGCCTACCTGGAGGAGGAGAGGAACAGGATCTTGGCCCGGGTCGATGACTTGAAGCACAGAGTCAGTGAACTGGAGCAGCAGCTACAAGAGACCAAACAGGAGGTCAGCGCACACGCATATCAGCAGCTCATGAATGTTGTTGTGACATTTTCGCTTGAACCCTCATACTGAGAGGAGAGCTATTCACCCTGTGGTTTGCAGACTCTGACTGCATGTTTGTCTGTAGGTGGAGATGGAGCAGGCCCTGCTGCAGGCGGAGAGGAGGGCTGAGCAGGAGCAGGTGGAGGCTGAAAGTGAAATTATCTCTCAGCTGCAGCTCAGACTCAGCCAGCTGGATAAGGCCACCCAGAAAGAGAAAGACAAGGTGGGCACCCAGGACAAAGCAATGCCATGTAATAAATACTGTCAGTTTGCCAGTAGCCTTTGGTCTATTGCACGTAAATGACTTGTTCCTAAACATCTGTGTTTGAATACACAAATCTCACTCCTTCCCGAATGTGCAAACAGGCTGGACACACTCTAGATCATTTTCTCAGATCTCAGCTGACTTGCATTGCTTATTTATCCACCAACTGTTCTAAAGCACCAAAGCACAACTTGTTTTCTCTTCAAAGTGTGCAACAGTTCAAAAAAACAGCTGAAATCTTTTTATGACCAACGCTATTAAAATGCTTCTTTAGACATGTCTCAGCATTTTTAGCTGTCCCCCATTATAACATTACCAAATGTGTGAAGCGTTGTAATCCCTAACACCTCTACCAGCCTAACCTCTGCTTCCTCTAATGCTTCTTTAACTGCCTTACAGCTTTGACTGCATGGATTTGAGTTGTCCGTGAATTTTTTTCTTTTTTTTATTTTGTTTCTCCCTGGCGTGGTGTGTGTGCGTGTGTGTCTGAATGCAACTGTGTGTACGTATGTGTGTGTTTCTGTGTGTTTTTAGGGGAGGGCTAATGTGTCGGCTGAGCGGAAGGTCCTGGAAAAGCAGAGGAATGAGTACAATGAGCTGAAGAGGCAGTTTGATAAGTGCCCCTTGTCTCTAAGGGAACAGTTACAGGAGCAGCTCAGCAGGGTCAGTGTTCTCACGCAGCCCACTGGCTGGCAACAGTGAGTTGTAATATACTGAATATACCGCAGTGCTGTATGATCTGCACCGGACCAGCCGCAGACTTTACACTGACTCTGTTTCTAAGCACTCAGGACGACTCATAAATCTGCAGCCTGTGCATTTCCTCATTTTCTGCTTCATTACATAAACACATGAGGTTTAATATGTCAGCCTCATTTGTTAGTGTAACTATAGAGCAGGAAACGCATTTGCTACTGCAGCAGCAGCTTCAGTGCTGCTTAATCACTGCTGTTCCCTCATTCTGGATGCTTGACATTGTCAGTTGCAATTAGTAATCATTAATAACGTTAACAGCTTTGCTCTAAAAATTTGCATGCTTTTTACCATGAATGATTCACCCACACACACTTAATGTTTTTAGACAGGACATTGCCAGATGTTAAAATGTTAAGTATGTCATCATTGACTATTTCTTATTGCCAATAAATCATATGAAAAGACCACAAAAAGCATCATTATGTCCACACATTATCACACCTCTCTAATCTGTCTGTGGCGCTCAGTAAGAACCATCACGCATAACACTGGTCTACACCCATTTTGGTGTCAAAGTTTTTTGAGCTGATTTTGGACAATTGCGATGTGCTGAATCCAAATATTACATTAGTTTTGCTCAATGAGGTCAAAATTGTGATTTGATGAAACATGCAATTTGCTTGTATTAACCTTTACTAATGTTTACGCTCATCAACTTTTGGATCATGTAGCTTATGAAAAGGATTAGAAAATGAAAATTTTCCTCGAAAATCTGATTTCATATGAGAAATACTAAAATAAATCGATCGCTAATGTCAAAAATGTAATCGATTTAGTGGCAAAATCGATTTTTTTAAATTGAGTTGGCATTAAAACCTGACCTGATACAGAAAAGCAGATGTCATTTTTGGATTCAGCGTTGCAAAAATGTCCTAAAACAGTTAAAAAATCCTAGACACCTTCAAAAAAGTATTATTTTTGTAACCCAGTGTAATTAAGTAAATGCCTAAATATAGATGACAAAGATTTTGAAAAAGGTGAAGGAATTTTGTAGACATCTAGACTGTTGTTTTTACTAAATGCTACTCAAACTGAAATAAACACAGAATTTTTGCATTGATGTGGGTTGAATTAATGACAACCAGATGGTGCATATTGCCTCATAATGTAAAAATAGTTTGTGTTCTTTATGATGAAAAAAAACACCACCCAGGGGAATAACATAAATTAAGTAACATAGACAATAACATTGTTTTTGGTTTTTCCATTAGATTTTGTTATCAATAAGAACAACATAGAATATAGTCAGCTGTATCCTTTAATATCTGTATTTCATTGTTTCTAACAGTGTGAATAAGCTGCATGTAAATGTGTATGTGGACAGAAAGCTGAGGCTCTGGAGTCTGGGACCAAGCAGTTCGAGGAGCTGGAGTTCTGTCAGCTGGAGGAGGAGAGCAGTCTAGAGGAGAGGAAGGACGCTCAGAGCTCGCAGCTTCTCCAAGAGCGAGCTGAGTATCACTGCAGCGTGGCCAAGAGGAAGGTGAGGATACACGAACAGCACAAAAAAAACATATGTGTGCAATCTGGTCAGCAGCATCAGATTAAATGTTGTTGTGACATCAAGAAAGTGGACATGTTGACTCGCAGGAGAAGATGGCCACGCTGGAAGCTCAGGTGATGCAGCTGGGGTTACAGGCGTCTCAAGACTGTGAGAGGATGGTGAGGGACAGGACAGTGACTATGCAGCTGCTACACAAGGTTAGTCTCTCACTGCTCTTACAGTGCACTGCATTTACATTGATGCAAGAAATGTTGGAAGTTTCAACTAGTTGAGGAGCACCGTTATGTACATGTTGCCTTTTAGGAGCAAGACAGGTTGTGCGTCCTGGAGAAGAAGTACCAAATCCTGACCGGAGGGAAAAACTTTCCAAAGACCAACAGCAGCATGAAAGAGGTGAGCAGGTACATGTGAGATATCACGACTTCCTGCGGTGTCTGAGCTGGAGGAAAATTACTGCAAAGATGGATTTTGTTTTACTTAGGTGAACTTTTTAAACAGGAATTGCTTCACATCAGCGAACCTGACCTTGTTAATGTGGACGGTCCTCCTCATAGCCCCCGTCCCTCCTCTGACTCCTTCTCCTCCTCTCACATCCCCTCCCCTGAACTCTATCCTGTCAGGCTACAAGAGGTAAATCCCAACAAAATCCTCTTTGTAACAACAAATCCTGTGCTTCTACAATGAAAAAAAAAAGGGCATGATGGTGTGTTAGCATATAGTGACAAACAGCTTCGACCTTTCTGTTGTTGTTTGAGGCAAGATGACGTTTGATGACTAAACTGTAAAGTCACTCTATCGATATTGATTTCAAAGTAGAGGCCAAGTGAGGTGTGATATCTTCATGTTTGAGTGCTGCTGTGATCAGCCTTCATATCCCTGTGTTGTGGCTGTCGACGCAGGAGTACCTCAGGCTGTCTGATGTCTATAGGATGTATGGGAATGCTTCTCTGCAGCCTCACTCTTCCTCCCCTGCTGCTCTCCACTGCCTCTCCCTCACTGTATCTCCAGGTCTGCCATGTGAGGTAGACATCCTTTCTGCTTTTTTTTCCAAACTCTGTTTCTTTGACTTGTCAGACTGCTGAACCCATCCAAAGCACGTTAACAATATCTTCAAAAGTCTTATCGATCCCACTTTCTTTCTCTCTCTGTTTTGTGAATGTGTATCTGTATCGTCTGTGTGAAGGACTACATCACAGTCAGCCAGTTAAGCCAGATCTTTGGGATGCAAAGAGCCGATTCCTCCTCTTCCTCCTCTCTTCCGTCATTCCAACTCGCCTCCTCCGAATCTGCCTTCTCGTACCACTCGACTGCATGCGGTCCTTCCTCCTTTCTCTCTGCGCAGGTTTGTGCTTTCCAGCTGAGCATTGTGTTTTTGGTAAATGACAACTGGCACCATTCAGTCTTCCCACGAGTACAGACACCCCCTGAATGTCTCTGATGTTCTTTGCCCGGCATGATATGATCACAATGACTGGTCCGTGTTTGTCTTTCCCACCTGCCTGATGCTTTTGTTACTGATGCTGTTACCCCTCACTGCTCCCTTTTCTCTTTGGCTGGATGCTTTTCATCACCTCAGAGCCAGACTGAGCTGAGCAGGAATGCATTGCCTCCTATTAATCTCGAGCGCTGGTACCAGGACATCATGGCTGCTGGAGAGCCTCAGTCATGTCCTCCACCGCTGCCTGCAAAGTCTTTTTCTGCACGCAGACACGGGCAGGTAAATTCACTCATGCTCTCCTGGTAGCTAGTTTCTAGTGTCTGGCTAAAGGGCACCAACAGTGATAGAGAGGCACTTCAAACACATTCTCCCCCACAGGTGATCTTCTCATTAGCTATTATCTGTATTTTTTGGATGAGGAAGCCCTCTAGTGGGCAAAAAATGTTGGAGTAGTTTTTGAATCTCCATGCAGCCGAAAAACATTTGAGGCTAAATTGTGACAGAACAAAAGACAGCAGAAATGCTTTTGATTACAGTCTGCAACATACAGTGTAATTAATCCAAATTAAGTGTGTGTGAACCGCGTTTTAGTACAGTAACAATACATGCTTTTATGTGTAAGAGAAGATGAAGTGAGGTCAAGGGAACAACGTGAACCACTTCATAGTACTGAAAAAATGTGAGCTTGTTTTCCATTCAGTGCATCTTGAAAGCGCCGTCAGATAAGAGAGATACTTAAATCATTTCTGAATTCTAGTGTGTGAGTGACATAAACAGAATATTATTGCAGGTTGGAAAATATTGAGATACATGTGCATAACCATTAGAAAAGGTCATAAATGAGCATCCACCATAGAGTTTGCTGGTAAAGTGAACAACAGCTCAGTCTGTCTTTTGAGGCCTTTTCTTGGTCCAAAAGTACAAGTACACGTTTCCTGTAGTTATTTAATGACCAAACCTATAAATGGAACTATATGTTGTTATCAGAAATGTAGGCTCATGCAGCTGCAACGCATATGAGATGTAGCGTAGTGGAGTAACTACACTTAATGCCATCTGAGTGAGAGACACTAAATGAGTGGATGCAGATAAACAACTTAATAATTAACTGGGATCGTCACTGGAAGCAGTCTATTTAAAACTACTTTGGAATTGAAAAGTCAGTTATAACATCTAAATTTACCTGCTTAACAGAAGGAATATGATACTTGCCTAGCGTTTGTAGGATGGAGAGGGAGGCTGCTGCAGGATGTGTCGCTGTGATGATCTGCTGGATGAGTTGGTTCACACAGACACAGGACAGCACCTTTACATAGTTGTGTTGAAAAAGTGCAGAAGCAAAAATAATAGGAATCAAAGCTCAGAGTTAAAAAGAAAATGTTTGCACCATTGCATTGTAAAAGTTGTAGAAAAACATGTAAAAAAGCCTGATAAATTAGCAGATAAAAGCCTGCATAAAAACAGACAGAACTCTGTTTTAAGCCAAAGTTACATTCCAGTGACTTTGTTTTATACAGAAAGTTTTGGAGCCAAATTTAAATCAGCATCTAATGAATCACGGATGTGTTCATCCCAAGGGGTGGTCTAGAACTTCACTGACCAGGAGAGGTCAGAGGTCAAATACAGTTAGTACTTAATTTTAGTTCATTTGTCAAACATACAAATCCAATTGTAAAATATCTGTAATGATCACAGATCTGAAATACCATTAAAAAAGTAATTAAAACTATATCAGACATAATACATGTATCTCATACTGTTCCTGAGATAATAATAAAACGTGGAAACATGCATACAAACTGTGGAATTTCAAGCTATACGAAAGCAAATGTCTATTATTACTAAGAGCACAAGCATATATATTCAATAATAGGAAATATGAGACGTAAGTTGTATGTTTAAATAAAAGTCTCTCTGTGTCTTCTTGCTGTAACAGAGACATGGTGGCGTTTGTGTCACACTTTAGATTTCTTCAGTACTGGTCCTGATGACCTGATATCATAGACTGAGTCCATTTATTGGGATCATCAGTCCAGGGATGCTGGATTTCTTTAATTTGAGGATTTTAAACTGTTCAGTTAATTACTGTATGGAAAGTTCTGGGTGTTCTGGGAAGAGAAACAGGTCAGGAGGTCAAAGTGAAGACTGCAATCTCCTCTTGCCCAGAGGTGTGGTTATTCTGACAATTAACACTTTATGACTCAGGTTCTGGTGGAGGTAGGAGACGTCTTGTAGACTCCAAGAATACCATGACTGGTAACTTTGATGTTAACATCCGACATGCAGATGTTCCATTTGGATTTCAGTTTTGGACTAGCTGTCTTCTGAAGCTGCCAAATTTACAGCTTTAAGAAAGCGTTACTGGATTCTCTGTTGCTTTGGAATGTTCTGCTCCTTAGTGCGCTACAATGCCTTTTGCTCAACCTCTTTGTTGTTGTGTGCAGCCCTCTAGTGTTCCCGCCTTTATTACCTAAACCCTACATGTTTGAGCCCTTATACAATTATGTATTGGTACGTACTTTTTTAGTTATCTGTCAGTACAGAAGGTCACACTGTAAATCTAAACTATTTATACTGTACGTTGCAGGCTGTAATCTAAAGTTTTACCAAGACGAAAATGTACCCACACACTCAACCAGAAGTGTTATCGCTAATATAAAACTGAAAATGGCATTTATTACAGAAAATGTTCAAATCCACCACCAAAACCTTAATCCTGTTCATGTGCTGGTCATTAAGGAAAACACTGAAAACAAACCTTTTTTTTTTTTTACGAAAACATAAAATGACTTGTCTTTCTTCTCCCAGCTGTTGAAGTCCAAATCAGATGGCGAGGTTGGTCAGGGATCATCAGGCAGTCACATCAGCCTCGCTGCAGCCCTGCCACACTCCAGCGCTGTTTCACTGGAGAAAAACACATCCACCAAGGTCAGTGTCACACAACCAAATTGTAATCAAATCTTTAAAGCAGCTCACTGCATGATGCTTTTTTTCTGTGTTTCTCAGGGTTTACAGTTAGTGCTGAGAGAGATGTCAAATCCATTAGACATGGACTCCAGGAGGCAGGCAGCTCTGCAGTGTAAAGGTACTTGAGTCCTCGGTCCCATTACATCTATGCAGCACACTGTATGGCTTCAACTGATATGACCACATAACTTTAAACAGATGAAACTCCACAGCTGTCATCACGTCTGCTGGAACATGGAGAAAGATGATATCCTCTTGCTCTTTAAAGTTTGTGTACCAATACTGGGTTAGATTTTAATCTCATAGCAGTGACTTGGCAGCCTCAGTAGAGGGCGATGTAAGTCTGTGACAGCTGACTCTGCTCCCTCTCTGCTCACAGATCCGTCTCCCACAGTCCACCACTCCATCCTGCACCATCAGTCGCCACCAAGTGGCACCCAGGCGTATGACACCCTGAGCCTGGAGAGCTCAGACAGCATGGAGACCAGCGTCTCCACCGGCAACTCCGCCTGTACCCCAGAAAGGTGAGAGACTGGAAAATGAGCAGTTGGCTCTGTTTCCATGGGAACACTCAAGTCTGCCCCATCTCTTAGGAGAAGGGTCACCGCGCTTTGTTCCCGTGACAACATGTTTTTGTTACATGCCTGCTCACGTGACTGTTAGGTACACTGGCTGTTGCCATGCCAACCTATTGAAGTTATTTGGTGAAGTTAAGTTTTCTGGTGTTAATGAAGAGCCCCGTGTCCTGCTCCCCTGCTGCTTCCACTGTTTGGTTTCCATGCATGTCTGTTTGCTTTTTTTTCATCCAAAGTCCTGTCACAGCCGTGTCATCAGATGCTGCCTCCCTCTGTGTGTTGTAGTGCCTGCGGGTTGGAGGCCCAGAGGATAGAGGAGATGGAAAAGATGTTGAAGGAAGCGCAGCAGGAGAAAGCCAGACTGATCGAGAACCGAGTGAGTTCTAACTTTACTGCTGCACGGCTGGACGTCAGTGTCACATCTCTTTCAAAACTTTGTCTCCTTCAAGTTGACAAAGCTGCAACAATGATGCAATTAAATAACTGGTCAATCCACTTCATATTAATTAGGATAATGGATTGTTTTTTTTGTTTTGTTTTTTTTGTTGTCATTTTACAAGCAAAAATGACAAAAACATGACAATTCCAGCTTTATAAATGTAAACATTTCCTACTTTTTAAAATCATTTCCGACAGTAAATTAAAAATCTTTGGGGTTTAGACTATTGTTTGCCTAAAAGAAGCAATTTAAAAACTTCTTCTTGGGCTGTGGAAAACAATATCAGACATTGTTTCAAACATATTGTAAATAAAATAGAAAACTGAAACAACTTTTACTTACAGCCCTAATTTCAGTTGCTAAATTTAAAGTTATTTTCTTGATTCTAGCAAAGTAAAGCAACACTTTACATGTGAAATATATTTGTGCTGTTTTCAGTACTAAAGGGGAAATGTATCTGCACTATTAAGGTAATATTCAGGTGTGTGGCAAATATTAAAACACGACATTATAGAAAAAAAACTAAAACTAAAACTACCAGGTTGCAGGAGTCAGGGCAGTGTTATATGGATTAATAACATGGCCGCTGCATGCAAGTCAAATAATCAAAGTGATGTTTAGATCAATATACCTGCTTATATTCCACTGTTACGCATTTCATCACAAAAACTTTCTCATATTTAATAAAAACTATCTAATAGCAAATTTAGGCACTTTTTAATCACATTTTATATGAAATCATTGATTTCAATCACAATATGATGGAATAATCCCCAAATATTCCACTTCCACTGAGAGTCCACAAACCGGTAACTTTGACTTATTTCACTTCTTGTGTTTCTCCTGTTCAGTGGATAAAAACTGTGTGAGCCATCAAAGTGATCAGTGAGCTCAAGATGTGGTGAAATGAAGTTGTAATTATTTTGTTTACCTTTGTATTATTTCTTCATGTTGAAACAAAGCAGAGGAGTATGTAAGCATCTGAAAGCTGCAAAGGATCATTTTACATCAGCAAAGCTTCCCCTTCCACACACAGACTTAAGGGATATATTTTACAAAACCCTGGATTGGGACTTGAATTCTCATGTGCGTCTTCTGACAGTCATTTGCTTTGTATTGCAATATTTGCCTACCATTAACATATTCTCCGCCGTCTCCCTTTTTCCCCATTATTTTTTTTTTCTTCTCTTCTCTCCTCTTCCATCTGTTCCTCTTTCTCCTGTCCCGACGCTCCCAGGAGAGGGAGGTGCTGGCTCGGCGGCAGATGTTGGAGGAGGAGCGGAGGAGGCGAGAGGAGGCCGAGAGGAGGCTTCAGGACGAGACGGCCCACAGGCAGAGGCTGGTGGAGGAGGAGGTGAAGATGAGAGAGAAACACTTCTCCCAGGTCAGTGGAACAGCAGGAGGAGACGGGCGGCGGGAAGAAGAGAGGGGGGAGAGGAGAGGAGAGGAGGGGCAGGGAGACTTGGGGGAGAGGATGAGAGACGAGACACTAAAGAGAGGCTGGGTGTAGGGGAAGATCAAAGATTGTCAAGGAGGGGAGAGAATGGAGGGGAGGGAGAAGAGAGTGAGGGGAAGAACAGAGGATGAATTAGTGAGGGAAGAAGGGAGGGGGGTGCAAAACATATAATATACACATAATTCAACTTTTAATTCTGGCTGATTGTTTTTCCCAGCCTCTCTCATACAAAACAGATACAGCATGCTCAGTAAGAAACACTCCAAGGTCAGCCCATTGTTTGTTTCAGACTTAAGGCTTTGTTCCAGGGTCACACCTAAAGCTGCTATAATCAATACTTCTAAATGAACGGCACATCAAATGACTGTGTAAGATGAAATGGGTTGCTTGTAGTGCCAAATCCACAGACGATTATCGCCCGGCTACAAAGTTCTCCTCAGCTCAGTGGAGTATTTAGTGTCTTTCAGCTTTCACAGCCTGTAATTTACCAGTTTTAGTTCACTGATCTCATCAGCACTGGATTGCAAAAAGAAAAAAAAAAGACAGCTGTTTTGGAAACAGTGCGCTGTCTTCTCAGCACCAAATGGTAAACAGACGACATTAGCAACTAGCTGCTGAACATAGTAAAACATTTAGTAGTCTGATAATTCTCTCAGGAGTTGGTAGAAATCGCAAAAGAGTGAAAAGTCGTGGTAGCTTGCAAGTGTGTGCTCACAAATTCAATTTAAGCCATTTTCATTCATATAACCCAGTATGATAAATCACTAATACGCATTTCACAATCTTGATTCAGAGAATGAAAATCTCCTCTAAAAAAGGCTGTTATTGGGAAAATTCTTCTTTTTTATTTGCAAGATGAACTCTATATTAAGTTTGTGTTGTCCAAGTGGGAAGTTCATCTGTTATTCCAGGTTTAATTAATAAAAATGACAACTCACAGTGTTCAGACTTGAGCCATTCGAGACGTGAATCCCTTCATTCAGCTTGTTTGAAGGCAGATTTCTGAATTCAGGAACTATAAAAAGAGGAGACAGAAACATTTCACTTGTACTTGCCTCACACTTAATATCTAATAAATAAGCCTGTCTAGTGAAAGGACACCGAGTAATGAACACAAATAACAGCGTTGAAAGAATATGTTCATTACTATGTAATTTTAACGGCTTGTAAATTGCTCATGAAGACCTGCGGCTTGATTTAGACCTGACAAAAAAAAAAACGTTTTAAAACCACTCTGCTGATTATTTTTTATATCTCACACAAATTAATAAGCAGCAATAAAGCATTATCAAATATTGTCTTCACAGGCCCGTCCCATGACTCGCTATCTGCCCAACCGTAAGGAGGAGTTTGACCTGCGTGCCCACGTGGAGTCGTCGGGCCACAACATCGACACCTGCCCCTTCGTCATCCTCACAGAGAAAATGTGCAAGGGCCACCTGGTGAAGATGGGGGGCAAGATCAAGTCGTGGAAGAAACGCTGGTTCGTTTTTGACCGTCTCAAGAGGAACTTCTGCTATTATGTTGGTGAGGATCGGCAATTAGGGTTTTTTTAATTAAATGAGGGAATATTTAATTATCTATTAGTTAACATTCAATTGTTTAGTTGAGCCTTATTTATTCAAGGCTTTTGCAGTGGAAACCTGAGAATAAATGTACATAAGATGACAGCAAAATCAGTCACAGAAAATCATCATCACACACAAAACCTGATTTAAAATAACCATCAAAATTCTAAATGATTGAAAACATCCACTGTGCAGCATTTCATAAAGCGGAAAGCAGTGAAAATCAGTTCTTCCCTGTTCAGAGTTGCTACAGTGAATCTGTATTTGTTGGATTAAAACTCAACTATTCAATTTACGATAATGGCTCGTTTGATGTGTCACGATAAAAATTAAGCAGCTGAAGAAAAACATTTGGAAATACTAATAAAAATGAAACGCCATGTGCTCACTCAGTTGCACACAAACCCACACAAACTCAGGGAATCTTAAGATGCCACTTGAAGATAAAAAAAAAAGAAGTGATCAAAGAAAAGAAAGCATTCTGGTGCTCTTAAACAAAGGAAATTGTGATAGATTTAAAATACAATAAGACTGTATTTAGTCAGATTAATTAATGCAGACTAGTTTCCACATCACAGGCTCATCATTTGGGCAGAAATAAAAACAGACTGATTACACCTGATACTCACACTGGACATATTTTACAATGAAAAAGAAATAACGACTGTACACATCACATCACTGACAACGATGCAGACCCATGGCTGTGTGAGAAAGGTCTCATTCAGCCAAAGCTTTCCTTCTCTCTCTCTGTACAGTCACACTGTCTGACGGACAGTTCAAACACATCTTATTCCTCCTGCCTTCAAAAGGCCGCCGCCATGTGATCTTCAACCAAGTGGTTTTGCCGTTGGAAAATTAAGATCTATAGTATGAAGACACTTTTTTTTCCCGCCCCTCATGCCGTCTTTCAGTTGTCCTGAGGTGCATCCAGCTTAGAAACATTAACAGGGACGAGCGAGGCGATACGCTGCATACAGTATGTGATGGTAAAATGAACAAATATGCTTTACAACTACACGACTTTCTCAGCTTTTATCTTTTTAAGTGGCACACAACTGAGAACTAGCTTTCTCTGATATTACGAGTGCGCCTGAAGGATTTTAGGAGGTTTAAAAAAGATCCCAGGGTTAATTTGTTGAGTGTTATTACTGTAATCCGTCAGTGCGTGCAGTACGTACCACACCTTTTGTTAGTGTGTGTTGTGGTTTTTACTTTTTTTGGACCTGTTGACTGTGTGTGTGGATTTTGTGTAGACCTGCAGACACAACATCTCACTTACAGGATCTGTCGTGTGTCGCATACTGAGACTCTATTAACGTCCAATTTAGAATCTGCACATGTGCTTAAAGAGCAACTTCAGTGAAAAACTTGCCTCCGTTTGTCCTCCCTCCTCCCCTCCACATGCCTTAGAGGCCTAAAAGTTCCAGCTTCAGTTAGTACTACTTAGCTCTCTCTGCGCCAACAAGACTTCACCGTAAGATAATTACTTTAAATGAACTCTATAAAGGATTCTATTGTGTTCTGTTAGACTCGTCCACCTTTGTCCTGGTTTACAAAAAGGCTTTCAGATTAAAGCGATCAAACCAGCGAACTTTCTGTAGAAAACTGCACACGAGGCCCGGCCCTGATTTATTCAATTCACCCGGCACCAGTTCTGATGCTCTTCTGAGGAACTGTGCTCTTTGAAACTGCTTCCGTCCCAACCAGTATTTATCCATCTGAAAGTAAATTCTAATTAAAGCGACCCAAAGTGGAATTTTCCCCCTTGTTCTTGTAAAACTGAAGTCATTTTGTACTTCACGGCCATCAGACTGTCCCCTGAATTTGAAATGAGAACAGTTCACAAGCGTGTTTTGAGACATTATTTTACAATCAAGTTCAAAATAGAACCCGAGTATATTTTCATTACTGACGCCCCTGTTCTCTTTGCTCCTCTCTCTCTCCACTCACTTGCCTAGCCTTTTCACCCCCTCACTCCTGACGAAGATGATGGTGATGACGGTGATGAAATAAGATGCAATACTTTCTCTAGATGTGTTTTTCTTGGGGAGGAGGCTAGCTCCTGGCTTGTTCGTGACTAATAAAACGAAACTCACATTTCAAAAACATTTATCTCATTACTAAGCAGATTTGACTTATGGAAAAAAGGGGAAAGCAGGAAAAAGTGTCGGACGTATTTCAAAAGACTGCTTTTAATTGTTGCTGGATGTTTATTTCTTGGCTGGGCGCTCCAGTGCGCACGGAAGAGACTAAAAGAAAAGACCACTGTTTGTTTGAACAAGACCGGAATCCAGAAAGTCTTTAAGCAAGAAGTCTGAGAAATTCTCCTTCTCGCTTAAATGCCTTCAGTTTAGCCTCAAACTAGAAAAACACTTCAGCTCGGTGACTGCATCCGACGAGCTTCATCCGTTAGGTTCCACTGAAACACGACTACCAAACTCTCCACTGTGAAGTGTTTTAAAGATATCCCGTGGATAGGGAACAGCTATCTGAAGCACTGGACAAAAGGTCTGACCTGCTTGAAGGGAAATGTTGAGCAGAAAGATCAAATGTGATATTCAAAAGAGACGTTTCTTTTTAAGGCTAAGTAAAAAAATTCTCAACCTCGCCAGCAGGAAAAAGGCTACAAAAAAAAAAAAACCCTACAGAGACAAATCCAGAAAGTACGACTGAAGAAAACAAGTCAAATTAATAGGATGGTAAAGACTTGAGGCATAGCTTGAAATAGACTTGCACTTTTAATTAACTTTTACTCTGATACAGTGCTGCTCATACCTATTCATGGATTATGCGCTGCTGGGAGAAAAAAAAAAA